>NW_024381198.1:0-28283 GCF_016835505.1 Polypterus senegalus | reverse complement strand
CCTAGAAAATCGATGGAAAGTATGTTGCTTTAAATTACAATAATGAACCTTTTTCAATTTACAGTAATCTACTGTATTTTTACCTACTAACTGTAAAAGTAATGCAACTCAGTAGCCTGTAATTTACTGTAAATTTACAGTTCAATAACAACATTGAATACTGTAAAGGACATTAAAACAACTTTGATCACCATCCATTTACCAAATTTACATCAAGTTAAGTTCTGAAGGTCTCTAAAGTCCTCTTGTCCACCTCACTACTTGTTCCTTGCATTTGTGGTTTTCTGTTGTATAAAATATGTTTCCATCGGTGTCCCTGTAGTCAGGTTTAGACTTTTATCAGTCACTTTACAACACATACAATCTTTAAATTATTGAAAATGAATAAAGTTAAACAAAAATAAAAACAAAACACATTACTGTATGTGTTTTGCATATTTATTCAGCAGTGTTTCTTCAAAATGTAAACGCACAGAATACCTCAAGTATACACTTTGAAGTTCAATAAAAGTTTTAACAGGCAGTTCAACTTTTTTTTTAAATTGCACAAACAAAATGACCTAAACCTCACATACAGTAAGTATATGTACAATAAACAAAAACACATTTTTTACTGTACCGTATATCTAATATCCTCGTAGTAAACAACTTGCCACATACTGCACCTCAGTGCCCGAGTTATTATTGGCTGTCTAGTAGTTGTCTAGTAGTCAACAGCGTATTATTTGTAAATATGTGCTACTTTCTCCAGATACGCAGACATCTGAAAGGTTCAAGTGCAGAAAATCAGTCAATAATTTGAAAGCAGGTCTCCTTTTAAAAGGTATATTTTAAGAAATTAAATAAAAGACATAAACTTCAGTGTTTCACATTTAAACAATAATGTTAAAAAACAAAAATGTAATTGCAAAGCAGTGTGACATTTTTAAAGACAGCAAGATAGAAATTAACCTGAGGCAAAACAGGGGGTTAAAACACTTTAAATCAATTTGAATTATTAGGAGTCCTATCAGAAAATGTCTACATTGACATCCATTCAAAATCAATTAGTTTCCTCAAAAGGTGTGCAGACTTGTTGGTTGATGTGTCCGTGTTTCTTTTTTTATTTTGAGCCCGACTCTGGGTTAATACCCAAAAAACACCTGGAAACAAAATATAGAAGCTATTCGTTTTATTTGAGCTATTTCAAACTGTTTTTCAAAAGACATTAAATCTGTTCCTTTCTACAGAATACTGATGCCTAACGCTCGTCCTAAGTAGGAAAGCCAAACATGATTTCTCTGCCATTTTAACAATGTGTGTGATTTACTAGTCTCACTATTACCCTTGCTAGTGTTATCTACAATGTCAGTCTGTTAGTTTACCTTTGGATGAACTCCAATGTGGACGAGGCATCTTCAGGATTCTGCAAGTTAACGTTGTAATAAGATTGTAGCAATACCATTGATGAAGTCATGATGTGGTCCCATGTCCACTTGTCCTTCAATTGACAACATCCAGGCTTTAGGCTTCATCATGTCATCTGAAATAAAAGAGATATTCATCACGTACTTATGCAAAGAAGTGGAATTCTTAATGAACAACAGTGTGAAAGGAATGGGTTGCTAACACAGGGTCTTAGATTACAACTATTAAAATAATAGAAATAATTAGAGCGTATTACTCATAAAAAGCGGAAAAGAGTCATAGGTCTGCACACTGTTCTTCTGGTCTTTGCAAAAAGAAGAGCAGCTGCACAGACCTTCAAAACATATATGAGAAGGTAATTCATGTTTACATACTACTAAAGTTGCTGACACTATAAGCTACATGTGGTGTAGAGACTGGGCAAAAACGGCCTGCATGGCAGATTTCAAGACGCAAACCATTGTTAAGCAAAAAGAACATTAGGGCTCGTCTCAATTGTGCTAAGAAACATCTCAATGATTGCCAAGACTTTTGGGAAAATACCTTGTGGACTTATGAGACAAAAGTTGAACTTTTTGGAAGGCAAATGTCCCGTTACATCTGGCGTAAAAGGAACACAGCATTTCAGAAAAAGAACATCATACCAACAGTAAAATATGGTGATGGTAGTGTGATGGTCTGGGGTTGTTTTGCTGCTTCAGGACCTGGAAGGCTTGCTGTGATAGATGGAACCATGAATTCTACTGTCTACCAAAAAATCCTGAAGGAGAATGTCTGGCCATCTGTTCGTCAACTCAAGCTGAAGCGATCTTGGGTGCTGCAACAGGACAATGACCCAAAACACACCAGCAAATCCACCTCTGAATGGCTGAAGAAAAACAAAATGAAGACTTTGGAGTGGCCTAGTCAAAGTCCTGACCTGAATCCAATTGAGATGCTATGGCATGACCTTAAAAAGGCGGTTCATGCTAGAAAACCCTTAAATAAAGCTGAATTACAACAATTCTGCAAAGATGAGTAGGCCAAAATTCCTCCAGAGCACTGTAAAGACTCATTGCAAGTTATCCAAACGCTTGATTGCAGTTATTGCTGCTAAGGTTGGCCCAACCAGTTATTACGTTCAGGGGCAATTACTTTTCACAGGGCCATGTAGGTTTGGATTTTTTTTCTCCCTAAATAATAAAAACCACCATTTAAAAACTGCATTTTGTGTTTACTTGTGTTATATTTGACTAATGGTTAAATGTGTTTGATGATCAGAAACATTTTGTGTGACAAACATGCAAAAGAATAAGAAATCAGGAAGGGGGCAAATATTTTTTCACACCACTGTACATATATGTGTTCTTTACAGAACCTCACAGACTCTTCCTACTCCATTATTTATCTATCCTTTCTACTTACACAATTTCTAAAAAAGAATGATGAAGAACAATTAGCAGTAGGTCACACACATTATAAGCTGGAAGTGGATAGTAGTCAAAAATCATCTTGCTTTATACAAACATAATCCTTTTGGACTACTCCACATTTATAATAGACACCTATATCTCTCAACTTCACAAAGGTATGCTTCTCTGTAACAAAGTATGCAGAATCATGGACAGTAAGTACAAGAATAATCTTCCCAACATAAAGTTCTTCATCTCTACTTCCGAGCCAAACAAACATTCCTTTCCTGTATGCTGTGCCTTTCACAGTCACTTCATTGCCTGCCACTGTAGACTGTGACTCAAAATTATAACTGGCAACAGATTCTCTGATTTTGTCATTATAATCATTCACAAAAATCTGTGTACCCCTGTGTACCTGTACAACTGGAGGGAACAGGCTGCCTGCACTCAAGTAGGCCTGAAGAAGCTGATGTCTTTCTGCCAGTGTTTTGCACAGATGTTTAAAGCTGTGTAGCTTTCTGGCACACGTTTTGAAAAATGAGTGCTTTCTTTCAAACCTTAATGTTCAAAGGCGAATAAGTGGACCAAAGTGGAGTATAAGTTCAGGATAATAGCACATATAATGATGCTTAGGTCTTAACGGGTGATTCGGGAAAAGCTTTTTCCTACTGTGTAGATATTCTTCAGTTATGACTTTGAGATATGCTACTTGGCCTGCTGCGATAGCTGGTGCACAGATAAGCTCCACTACCTCTTAGTTGTAAAAGGAGATGCCATACCTCGTTTTCACAGGGATCTTGAATTCTGTCACCTATCAAGAGAGGTAACAATCTAAGAAAACACCAATTTTGAACTGCATGTCCATTTAGTTGTTCACTACCAGGGGAAACATCTGCAGGTTTGTCATTGCCATCATTTCCTTGATATTTGAATTGGTTCTTACATCTGTTTAATTGCAAGTAAGTAAAGTGCTTCTCATGTATTAAATGACCTACAAACAAAGCAAGGTCATACGACACAATACCTTCAAACAAGTCATGGGCTAGACATGGTGGGAGCCCAGGGTGGCAAACATGGAAATAAGAAAGTTGGTTAAAAGGAGAGTCACACTTGATACCTGATACAGCAGGGTCTAAACCCTGAACTTGACATTTATATGACTGTATTGTCCTCACAGCACCACACAAGTATGGTTCTTTAATACTAAGCAATAATTTTTTTAAAGTTCACAAACACTGCCTATAGTACATTTCAGGGGGTGGTGTACCGGTGCCTATTAATAGCATTCTGTTTTTTGTTCCATGAGGCAGTGGCCATGCATGTGGCACCATCTCTGACCATCAATTTTCTTAGGATTATAGGTGTGAGTACTAAAGCTGCTCTCTAACCAACTTTGGTAGAAAGTGTCCTCTCCACAAATGTGCTTACTATCAATCAATCAATCAATCAACATTTATTTATATAGCACATATTCATACAAAAAAATGTAGCTCAAAGTGCTTTACAAAATGAATAGAGAAATAGAAGACACAATAAAAGATAAACATAAGTCAACATTAATTAACATAGAATAAGAGTAAGGTCCGATGGCCAGGGTGGACAGAAAAAACAAAAAAAAAAAAAACTCCAAAGGCTGTAGAAAAAAATAAAATCTGTAGGGGTTCCAGATCAAGAGACCGCCCAGTCCCCTAGTCGAGGCAATAGTCTCCATGCACTCGTGTCAAATTTTTGATGGAAGATCTCCCATTGCTCTTAATCTCTGGTACCCACCAGCATTCAGACATCACAGCAGCTATTAATTAAAATGGCATAATCTAGACCTGAGCCCCAAAATATGGGGGGCTATGAATGTGGCAGCCTGTGCCACCTGTAATTTGAATGCAGACAAAAACTATAATTGACCACAGACAAGCCCAGCATCTCTTTAAACCAAAAACATTTGTTTTCTATATGCATCAGGATCACAAAGTAGTGGACTAAAACTTATGGGTAGGGTCTGTAAATTTAGACACTTGTTTGCTTCCACCACCCCAATGACAAACTGTTAGGCTAGAAACAAATTTAAATCATCCTGGATACCCAGGATTTTGGTCCTGTCAGCTTGAAGTGTCTCATTGAGCAAAACATTTTGGCTTTAATTTTAAAGTCCTTTTGTGGACTGAATCTTAGTAAGTAACCCTGCTGTCCGATCTTTATATTTTTGAGTGATCTTTAAGATGGAGTATCTTTCTCCCCTAAGACTGGTTCTTGCTGCTAGAACAACAATTCATTTTAAGGTTTTTTTGTGTGTGTATATATATGTATATATATAGGGGGTGTAAGGCTCTGTTTCATGATCCTGCTGGGATGTCACAACTAAAGATCTATTCTCCTTGGTGGATATAAATCAAACTTGATTTTTTTATCTGCTAGTTTCTGGGATTTCATTAAATAACACCAACTGGTGCATCAACAAAGTATAGGTTCCTTGTAACAAGGATTCTGTTTGTATTGTAAAGAGGTACAGGTTTTGGATTTATGACTTAAAGCAGGGGTCCTAATTGTGGTCCTGGAGGGCTGAATTGGCTACAGGCTTTCATTCCAACCAGGGTCCAAACTAGAACTCGGTCCTTGCTACTGATGAATGTTGGTGTAAATGCCTTAGTGCCTTTTTATTCATCAAAGACAAATTTTAGTTATTGTAGATCAGGGGTCCTCAATTACAGTCCACGGGGTCTGCTATCTGAAGCTTCTTGATCAGGGTAAAAAAACGTCATGCAGTCTCCTTTTATTATATTAAAAAAATAAAATAATCTGGTAACCAGATAGAAACTTAAAAGCTCATTTGACAGGCCCCCCTGTTAACATATAAATGTAAAATGCTCTCCATTGACAGAAGTGTTTCCTTTTTGTTAAGTGCGGACGTGATTTTCGTGCATAGAGGTGCGCATGAGCAAGATTTTTTTTTTTTTTAAGTATAATAAGGAGACTGCATGACCCTTTTTTACCCTGATCAAAAAGCTTCAGAGAGTTTTGTTATTCTTCCGACGTTAGTATATTACCCAAGCGTACGCTGTTAATAGTTTTCTTGCTATTGCAATGACATTTAGTCTACATGTCAACATCCCCATAAACAATAAATTAAAAAGCTGCCAAAAACCAGACAGATTACATATTGTTTTAGTTAGTAATGGGCCCCAAAACACTTTAAAAAAACATTTATGATTGTCTGGAATGAGTTTTCGAGAAATTCTTAAGACGGGGTCCTCAATTCCGTCTACCATCATGTATAGGTCGGGTCTTGAAACCCGAAAAATCGAACATATCAGACCGACTTGTACGCCCGTTCAAAAATGCGACACTTAATTTTTCTTTTACTTGTTCTTGCCTCCTTCAATCTCACATCAGTTTCTCAGACACATTGAAGTATGGAAAGAAATTGGTAACTACGCTGCTTCAACAAAATTCAAAGACGTTTAATGTAAAACCAGCTTCATATTTTCTTCTGATCGGACGCTTCATCGTAGATAAGGGATGCTCTTACGTTGAAGTTGCGAGATCCAAAAAAAAAAAATGCAAATGTCGCTTTGAAATTGCAAAAATGCGACACTTAATTTTTCTTTTACATGTTCTTGCCTCCTTCAATCTTACATCAGTTTCTCAGACACATTGAATTTTGTTGCAGCAGCGTAGTTACCAATTTCTTTCCGTACTTCAACGACGTTTAATGTAAAACCAGCTTCATATTTTCTTCTGATCGGACGCTTCATCGTAGATAAGGGATGCTCTTGCGTTGAAGGTCCGAGATCCAAAAAAAAAAAGGCAAACGTCGCTTTGGAATAGTTTGGGTATTACCGTGTGGTCACGTGGGCACAGAAGAGCGAGATTAGGCGCTCACGCATCAATGATACAGCGAATAGCCGCACCCACATGAAGGCCGTGTGCTCCGTTACTCTCAGGTGGGCGTTAGCATATCGTAATCTCTTGGACCAATAGAGTGTGAGCTTTCCACATTCGATTATACGAGCGACATTATAAAATACCAGAAACTGTACGATAAAAATCAAGCTCTGACTAATCCACGGGAGAACTTGTCCGCGAGTTCGGGAATTAGAAAGCAGTCCATGCGGATGATGAAACTTGGTATTGAACTATTTAGCTTTTTAATGCTTGCATTCATTTAAGAGCAACTGTAATTGCACTGTAGAGTGTCCTTCTGTGAGAACATATCCGTTTGTTTTGCGGACCAGAACAGATTTAAACTTAATGGTCCTGCCAACTCCTCTCATTCATTTCTAAACTTTAAAAAAAAAAAAAAAATCACCGATAGTTCATGGTAAGTACGTGAGCTGGAGAGCTGCTGCATGGTTTATTGGTTATCTGCACCTCATTAATGTCTGATAAAGATAACGGGCAACAATTCAAACTTAACGCTGCTGCTTACATCTAATAGGCAATTAGGATTTCTGAACGGTAACAGGCAAGGGAACTAAAATTAAGCTCCAAAACATTGCTTTGCTAGTAAAAGGGTTCTAATGATGAAATTGGTTAGAAGTGAAAACCTGCAACCATAGCAGACCCCCAGGACTGTAATTGAGGACCCCTGATCTACAATAACTAAAATTTGTCTTTGTTGAATAAAAGGCACTAACAAGGCATTTACAGCAACATTCATCAGCATCAAGGACCAAGTTCTAGTTTGGCCCCTGGTTGGAATGAAAGCCTGCAGCCAATTCAGCCCTCCAGGACCACAATTTAGGACCCCTGCTTTAAGTCATAAATTCAAAACCTGTACCTCTTTACAATACAAACAGAATACTTGTTACAAGGAACCTTTACTTTGTTGTTGCACCAGGGGGCTGTTCCACGAAGCGAGCTTATAAAATCGAGGATTATTTGTAATAGCCTCGCTTGAGTTAGCCTAACAGTTCACTTCAGGCTCATTGAGTTCCACGAACAAAATTCAGGGGGGTATTGCACAAAACCAAGATAAGGAATTAAGCTGGGATTTTCTGGTTATCCGGGCTGAATTTAGCCCTGACTCGGTTGCATGAAGGGAGGCTAAATTAATCTACATTAAGTTACTATGGAGATTTACACTTTGCAGCTAGCCTGCTCCAGAGCAGGCTAACAACCAGGCTAAGATTAATCTTAGTGATTTATCGGCTAGTTCCTCCCTAAATCCTACTAGATATTAATGTGTTTTAGTCATTTCATAGTCCTGCATTAAAAAACTAGATATACTGTCATTCATCTATTTATGCGTACTGTCATTTTAGTTATTATTGAAAACTGCTGTTCATTTCACTGTCAGAGGTTTGATGAATATATATATTATTCGAGATTTAAAGAGATTTAAAACACCCAGTGAGGAAAGCACATTTTCCTGAGCAATTATTACTTTGCTGTCCACAATGAATGCCAACACAGTGCAAAAGAACTATACTATACAATATGAGAAATAGAATATAGACTATGTATATCTATATATGCAAGTATACAGTAGAAATGTATTGTTGAATGATAAAAAATATCAATATATTATATTTTATTGCAGTTGATGAGATAATAAGAAATGGCTCCTCAATTTGCAAATGTGGTTTCAATTAAGTCCGTAACGAGGTCAATACGTAGTATATATAGACTAAAGATTTGTGTGTTTCCTATCCACAATGGCTTGCCCTTTGTTGAATGATGTAGTTGATGAGGAAGTTTTAATACTCAGACGAGCATTCAGGCATGAAAGAGTCTTCCGAGATAGGGCAGACCCATTGGCCTTTTCAGACGAATATCTGACTGAGAGGTACAGATTCTCAAGTGATGGCATCAGATATTTGTGTAGGCTGCTGGGTCCAAACATACAGCACAGGACCGCACGGAGCCATGCTCTCACTGTCCCACAGATGGTCTGCATAGCACTGCGATTCTTTGCAAGTGGCATGTTTCTGTATTCTGTCGGTGATGCAGAAAACCTCAATAAAGCCACTATTTGCCGCACAATAAGAAAAGTAAGTCTGGCATTGAAATCTCTTGTGCACATATTTATCACCTTCCTGGCCACAGAAGATTCATCCACATCAAGGAGGAGTTCTACAAGATTGCAGGTAACATGAATAATAACAGATTACTACAAAATGTTACATTAGCACAGTCACAGTATGACAGTCATTGTTTTGTGTTATAGCTTTTCCTAATGTAATTGGTACAGTGGATTGCACCCATATTCGTATCCAACGCCCCTCAGGGGCACATGAGGGAGATTATGTGAACAGGAAATCCTTCCACAGTGTCAATGTTCAGGTAAGAATAAGTAATGGTTACTGTCAGCTACATAATTATTCTGTGCATTAAATTACCTTAATAGGCTATATATTGTTACAGATGATCTGTGATGCTGACTGCCTTATCACAAATTTAGAGGCAAAGTGGCCTGGCTCAGTCCACGACTCCAGAATCTTTCGGCCAGTAGAATTTACCAGAGACTCTCTCTAGGTAAACCACCCCATTTTTTAAGCACCTTGAACAGCAAGAGTACAGTACTTGTAAGAATTATGTTTTGTATTCACAGGTGAGTTCTCTGGTGTGCTGCTGGGGACAAAGGTTATGCCTGTGAGACATTTCTGATGACTCCCTTACAGACCCCCAAACCCCAGCACAGCAAGCTTACAACCATGCCCATGCCAAAACCAGGGCTCGAATTGAAATGACCTTCGGCCTCCTGAAATCCCGATTTCAGTGCCTGCACCACCTGAGGGTCTTCCCAGACAGAGCATGCGACGTGACTGTTGCCTGCACAGTGCTGCACAATATTGCCAGCCTAAGAAAAGAAAGGGCTCCCAGAGTTGCTTTGGATGTTGATTGGGACAATGCTGCCATATTCCCAGATAACAGAAATGGTAGACTTGTTAGAGAACAATACATTGCAAATTATTTCAGTTAATTTAGTTTTGATTTAGCCCATCCCTTAATAAAGGATAATGTAGGCTATATAACTTTTCATGTGTACATGCATTTTATTTGGCATCAGTAGCACACACTGTGGTTATCTTCCCAAATTCTAGTTCCACTTCACTGGATCGATCACTATAAAGTGTACCTGACAGTCATAAAAAAATTGTAGAAGACCACAATGGTTTTGGAATATTTTTCTTTTATTATTTTGCTGTTATCACTTGTCAGCTTGGAGCTGTGGACAGAACAAATTATGATGATTAATACATTGGGTTACAGTCATGGTTACAGTATGAACTGAAGTCACTTACTTCTGTTTGTAGTTTCTGGATTTCCAGTTCTAGTTTCCTCAGTGTCTTGCGTTTAATTTGCATGTCAAGGTCCATGTCCTGCAGCTTTCTTTTGTTCACATCAATCTTGACTTCTGAAAGCTCGATCTGTCTCTTAAGATGTGTTGTGTAGAGATGTCTGACAGTTTGTGAATTCTGTGAACACCTTTTGTTAGCATAGCACAATTTTTGCATAATGTAAATTTACTTTAGGCAATACTCACTATGTTACCAGGCTGCTTATCAGACTGCCCAATGTCAGGATCCTTTAACAAATGATATTTTCTATTAGTACCACTTCCTGACTTCTTATCTATTATAAACTTAAAAATGTGTCCATTTCCACAAAATTGACATGATACCTCGAGCCTTCTAGAGTCCAACGACACGGTCTCATCATCGGCAGAAGTGCACTCCACTGCTGTAGATGTGGCTTCCCTCTGCCATATTCATTACTGGTATTGATATTTTTGACAGAACACGCAAAGCCAATGATTTAATAAAGAATACTCACCGGCAAATCATAGTCTGGGGGATCCAAAAGTGTAAGAGTGTTACCAGCCACTGCAAGGTAAAGCAAAGTCACACAGTCCACATAACAAAATATAAATGGATTTTAATATTTTCCATGCGCAGTAGTATGGCAATAATGTACATTGTATGAAGAGGCCAGTATCCCTTGCTGGGCCAGAGTCAGTGGCTGTCCCTCCCTGGATCCCTTCAATCACTGGCTTCCCTTTATTTGAGTCCAGGGCCAGCTCCTCTGCTGGGGTGAAGTCTTGGGTTGGAGGGCCACCCCCCGTACCAGTAATATGACTTTTCTTTTTTATGGCTAAAATCAGCACAGATAATAAAATGTCAGCAAACATGTCACCTATGTTCTCAGCAAACAAGTCACTTACCAGCCTGCAAAATATTCTTGTATTTAATCTTGACTTGCTGCCAAGTCCTTTTTTGGCCAGACATGTTTGTTCTTTAAGAGGAATAGAAAGATACAAATGATAAAATAGATTAGATGGATAAAAATAGAGCAAATTATCTGATTATAGATTACATCAAATTAATTAGAAACAAAACCTACATACAAATAGATAAGAGTAAAAGGATTAAACACATTAGAGACATAAAATAAACTAAATATATCAAATAGATGCATATAGTGGGTAAGTGTTTGCAATTATTCTTCATGTTAAATGCATGTCCACTGGACACATTTAAGGCAAAGTATACAATTATTTTTGAAAATGACAAGTAACTCCTTGAATTGTAATTATGAGGGTTTCAGTGGAGCACTGGTTATTTGGACTACTTACGCATTCAATCGGTCCGCTATTGTTTGCCAGGCATTCTCTCTTTGCTTTATTACAGCAGCTGTATTGCCTTTTTTACATATTATATGTTTCACTTCTTCATACGTTTCCATAAGAAGCTGTTGCTCATTAGGCGAAAAGTATGCCGCACGGGTTTTGTCCATTTTTGCATCGGTGATTCTGTGATCGATTTCGTGATCTTTTTAAGAATACCATGAACGCGCATTTATCCAAACTATATACACCTGGCTTAACATATCCGCGCGTTCTCATCCTGGCTCAGCAAACGTGCAACGGATTAAGCCAGGATGCACTGATTAAACTAGGTCAAGCCGCGACTGTTCTGTTATCCTGGCTTTCTTAATTCTACTTTTGTGCAATACCCCTCAGGACATCTATCCATCATCCAACCCGCTACATCCTAGCAAACAAACCCCGGGCAGGGTGCCAGCCCACCACAGGGCACACACACCAAGGACAATTTAGAATCGTCAATGCACCTAACCTGCATGTCTTTGGAAACCAGAGCACCCGCAGGAAACCCACGCAGACACGGGAACAACATGCAAACTCCACGCATCAGGAAGGACACGCGGGAAGCGACCCCGGGTCTCCTAACTGGGAGGCAGCAGCGTATACCCACTGCGCCACCGTGCCGCTTCTTCAGGCCATCAGCCGAATAATTTAAAGTTTAGTTCACTTTATTCTTCTCTTTTGCAAAGCAAATAAGTTTGGTTTTAATTAACGAGAGATTTAAACCCCAATTGCTTGCCTCGTGTTCCACATAAGAATTGTGAAGTTAGTACCTGATAAGATACGTTTTGGCGGCTGTCTTGATTTGTGATTCGAATTTTATTAGCATTATCCTCAGTATTTCATGCGTCTTGTTTATTTCAAACACAATTAGTGACTGATTGACAATCTATTTCCCCGCACGTGTTATTAAAATTAAGCAGTCAAACGCCTTAAATCGTGCATATAAAAAGATTGTGCTGTGCCGCAAACTTTATAACGTTTTGTTGTTTTTTCTTCCTTTGTTGTTTCAAAATGTGGTGTAAGGGTCAGATAGCCGTAGTGTTGCTGCTCTTTTTCTTCTGCGATGCATTTTCTCAGCCCCGTTTCAAAGGACAGAAGCAAATCGCAAAACACCAGAAGCCCGCGGTCATGCATTATGTTGAGCCGAGAGCTGGCGCTCCGCAGACCGTAACCGCTCAGTGCACCGAAAGTGAGGTGATCGTCACCATCAGTCCGGACTTGCTGGGCATCCAAAAGCCGGTCCAGCCTTCTGATCTTTCCATGGGTGGATGTGGAGTCACCAGCCCGGCCGGTGCTCAGCCCTTTGTGATTGAAGCGCCTCTGCAGGGCTGTGGGAGCACCGTGGAGGTGAGTGGCTTCAGTGCTTTCGCACTTTAATATACACTTTCTTAAGATGGCCGGTACGTTTTTAGCAGGGGCCTGGGTCTGCTTTTTGTTAGGATTTACTATTTTGGCGGTCAAGTCGCAGTTCATCAATCCTGCATTAACGAAATCTTGGTCCCGAGTGTTCGTTATGCGGAAAAGGAATTTCACAGCTGATTGCACGTAAAGGAAATGAGATTTGGGCAGTTAAGATTCTGTGTGCTCCGCGTCTGCTGTAGTGCCCACTCGTGACTTTTTTTTTTATGCGGTGGGTCGATGTGCCCAGTTGGGGCGCGCGGAGGAGTCGGATTGAAATCTGACTTGCGCAACTCGTCGGTTAGTGTAGCAACTGCTACCCCTTGGGCCAAAACGCCACCCAGATTTAAAGGCATCCAAATTTTGAAAAGCTTTAAAGCTCCACCCGACCAGCCAAGTACCCCTTTCAGGTTTGAGCAAGACAGCCTTCCACTCCAGATGGAATTTTCATTCTTCAGCCATTGCTGTACTTTCCAGTACTGAAATGTTTAAGTTATTGCCTGTATGGTATTTAAAAGGCCATTTCAAAAGAGGTATTTGGCAATACAACACCCTGAATCATTTTAAGTTGCTCTACAACACTGGTGAAGACTAAAGACTGGCCAAATTACTTTGCATAGTTGGTTTCTTGATGTGGGTGTCCAAGAATAAGACCTGCCCCATGATGTCATTTCTGGGTCGAACTACTGTGATGTATGGTGCTGTGGCTTTGCAAGTGGATAGGATTGGTCTGACCTGCCCAGTCATTCTCTTGTTGGTCTGAAACTGGAACATACTGGAGGCCCACCTACAATCTTGCAGCTTATCTTTCAGGTTATAAATGGGAAGGGCAGAAGTGAGTTGTCAATTAGAGGAGTAATTGACTTGGAAGGGTTTTGGTCAAAGTCCATTGAATGACTGACTATAATGCTTACATATTGACTAGTCAATTGGCTAAATGTCCTTAAAGATTGCAGTATTTAAAGTTGTTGACTCTTCTCTTTAGATGCTGGGAGCTCTCATAGTGTACACCTTCACCCTGGACTACAATCCTTCTCCAATTGATCTTCCTATTGTAAGAACAAATCCAGCTGTGGTGCAAATTGAATGCCAATACAACAGGTATGACTTGCACCAATGTCACTTGAGACCTTCATTCTAGGTACAAGTTTAACATCCCAATTTCTGGCTGTATCTTCATTGCAAGAACCTGTCCTAATATATTCTAGGCCATTTGAATCCAAATTTCAAAGCCTGGCCCTATTGATTCCCTTTTTCTAATGTCCTCTTTCCCTAGGCTACACAATGTAAGCAGCAATGCCTTAAACCCCACTTGGGTTCCCTACACCTCCACGATATCTGCTGAGGATATTCTGGGCTTCACACTTGTTATAATGAGCAGTAGGTGTACACATTTAAAAATCCTATTTTCCATTTGCACGAATGTGACCTCAACACCTTGTAACATTCCTGTCTGCAGGTGACTGGAGTGGGCCGAGTCCATCCAACACATTCTTCCTAGGAGACCTCATTAACCTTCAAGCATCTGTGGACAGCACGAACCATGAGCCTCTCCGTGTCTTTGTGGACAGCTGTGTTGCCACTCCTGGGTCCAATGCATCTGCCCCGGCCTACACCTTCATTGGAAATAATGGGTGGGTGTGAGTAATAGTCTGACTAGATCTTGGTCTGAAAATGCAATGCTATGGTCCATCTTGTGTATTGCAGGTGTTTCTTAGACAGCAAACTGACAGGCTCCAATTCCCAGTTCATGTCCCCCAGAGTTGCTCAGTCTGTCATGCAATTCCAGCTTGATGCCTTCAGGTTTTATGGCCTGACTACTAGTTCAGTAAGTCCTTTCCTCACATCTCCTTTGGAGGAATCCCATTGAAGCTCCCAGGTGTGACTGTTGTCTCTTGCATGTCTACTTTCAGATCTTCATTACCTGCCATCTGAAGGTGACCTTGGTGTCTGCTAATGTAGATCCTTTGAATAAGGATTGTTCATACAACTCTGCACTGAGCCAGTAAGTGACTGACCGGATGAGGGTGCACCTGTTCAGATGAGGTAGCAGGTTGTGATTGGTGGCTGTGCTTTCAGGTGGAGCTCAGTGGATGGGGACAATGCTGTCTGTAGCTGCTGTGACACAAGCTGTGCCAACCCCCCTCCCTTCAGGAGGGGCTCTGGTGCCCCTAAACACAGACCTAGGAGAGCAAGTAAGTGACCTCACCAGCAGACTCCTTCAGTGTCCAGCCTGGGATAGACAAGCTGTAACTGTATTTCAGGTGAAGTGAGTGCACCAGCTGGATGGCAGGAGACCATTTCTGTTGGCCCTCTTTTTCTGGAGCAGGTCTCTCCGTCTTCTGCATCACAGTCCCTGTCTCTTCAGCAAGATGAAGTCTCTGCAGGTAACTTAACATGTTTGAACAGCCTAAATGCAAGCCAAGTTAAGGACTGCTTTTGAATCTAGCCTAGTGAGTTGCAGTGTGTTTAGGTTTTCTTCATTCCTAATTTCTTTTCTCCTTGCAGGCTCCCAATTCCACTATTCCATCCTTGGTGCTGTTGTAGGTGTCCTGGCTGTCTCGTGTGTGGCTGTACTATTCTTTGCCTACAGAAAAGCAAAGGGCATTGGTAATGCTAAGCAATAAAAGTTTTAAAGTTCACAGCGTTGCCTAAAGTGTGTGGTTTTTTTTTTAGGGTGGTGTACTGGTGCCTATTTAATAGCATACTTTGTTCTTATTGAGTCTTATAGACAAATGGTGCCACATGTATGGCCAGTACCTCCATGGAACAATCTTGCACCTATAATCCTAGGCAAATTGATGGTCTGAGTAGTAAGGCAGCTGCTCTCTAACAAACTTTAGTAGAAAGTGTCATCTCCACAAATGTGCCTACTAGCTGAGGCAGTAGTCTCCATGCATCCATCCATTTTCCAACCCGCTGAATCTGAACAGAGTCATGGGGGCTCTGCTGGAGCCAACACAGGGCACAGCACTCGTGTCAAATTTTGATGGAAAATCTCCCATTCCTCTTAATCTCTGGTACCCACCAGCTGTTCAGACATCACAGCAGCTTTTAATTAATGGTACAATCTAGACCTTAGCCTCAAAATGGGGGGTGGGGGGGGGCTATGAATCTGGCTGCCCATGCCACCTGCCATTTGTGATCAATATAGCTTTGCTTTTGTCTGCTTTGAAACAAGCCCAGCAGCTCTTTCTCAGAAACCAAAAACATTTTGTTTCCCCAATTTAGTCCACTACTTCATGATGCTGATGCATATAGAAAACAAGTGTCTAAATTTACAGACCCTACCCATGACAAACTAGAAAACGCTTTTAAAAAAAAAAAAGCTGACTGGACAAATCCTGGGTATCCAGGATGAAGTTTGTCATTGGTCAAAACATTTGGGCTTTGATTTAGAGTCCTTGTGGACTGAATTTTAATGGCATTCATAACAGTGCCACCCTGTTGTCAGATCTTGTGTTTTGAGTAATCTTTAAGATGGAGTATCGTTCTCCCTTAAGACAGGTTCTTGCTGCTAGAACAGCAATTCATTTTTAAATTATTTTGTGTGTGTATCTTTCAAAAGTAGTTGCCCTTGAGGGTGTAAGGCTCAGTTTCATGATCCAGCTGGGATGTCAGAACTAAAGATCTATTGACCCAGGTGGATACAAATCAACCTTTGACATTTTCTGCTAGTTTCTGGGATTTCATTAAATAATGCCAACTGGTGCAACAACAAAGTATACTGTAGATTCCTTGTAACAAAGATTCTGTTGTAAGAGGTACAGGTTTTGAATTTATGACTTCAAGCAGGGGTCCTCAATTGTGGTCCTGTAGGGCTGAATTGGCTGCAGGCTTTCATTCCAACCAGGGTCCAAACTAGAACTTGGTCCTTGATGCTGATGAATGTTGCTGTAAATGCCTTGTTTAGTGTCTTTTATTCATCAAAGACAAATTTTAGTTATTGTAGATCAGGGGTCCTCTATTACAGTCCTGGGGGGTCTGCTATGGTTGCAGGTTTTCACTTCTAACCAATTTCTTCATTAGAACCCTTTTACTAGCAAAGCAATGTTTTGGAGCTTAATTTTAGTTCCCTTGCCTGTTACCGTTCAGAAATCCTAATTGCCTATTAGATTTAAGCAGCAGCGTTAAGTTTGAATTGTTGCCCGTTATCTTTATCAGACATTCATTAGTAATGAGATGCAGATAACCAATAAACCATGTAGCAGCTCACGTACTTGCCATGAACTAGCGGTGATTTAAAAAAAAAAAAAAAAAATTTAGAAATGAATGATGAATTGGAAGGACCATTAAATATAAATCTGTTCTGGTCCGCACAACACATGGATATGTTCTCCCAGAAGGACACACTACAGTGAAATTACAATTGCTCTTAGATAAATGCAAGCATTAAAAAGCTAAATAGTTCAATACCAAGTTTCATCATCCGCACGGACTGCTTTCTAATTCCCGAACTCACGGACAAGTTCTCCCGTCGATAAGTCAGAGCTTGATTTTTATCGTACAATTTCTAGTATTTTATAATGTCGCTCGTATAATCGAATGTGGAAAGCCCACTCTATTGGTCCAAGAGATTACAATATGCTAACGCCCACCTGAGAGTAACGGAGCACACGGCCTTCTTTTTCTATGTGGGTGCGGCAATGCGCTGTATCAGCGTGCGCTCCTAATCTCGCTCTGCTGTGACCACGTGACCACACGGTAATACCCAAACTATTCCAAAGCTTATTGTGGTTTTGTTTGTTTGTTTTTTTTTGTATCTCACACTCATACACCTTCATCGTAAGATCATCCCTTATCTACGATGGAGCGTTCGATCAGAAGAAAATATGAAGCTGGTTTTAAATTAAACGTCGTTGAAGTACGGAAATTCGTGAGCTGCTGCAACAACATTCAATGTGCCTGAGAAACTGATGTGAGATTGAAGGAGGCAAGAACGTGTAAAATAAAATTAAGTGTCGCATTTTTGAACGGGCGTACAAGTCGGTCTGATATGATCGATTTTTCGGGTTTCAAGACCCGACCTATACATGATGGTAGACGGCATAAAACCTGCGGCCCTCCGTGATTGAGGACCCTGACTTAAGAATTTCTCAAGAAAACTCATTCCAGACAAGCTTTAAAATGTTTTTAAAGTGTTTTGGGGCCAATTACTAACAAACAATAGCTAATCTGTCCGGTTTTTGGCAGCTTTTGCTTGTTTCATTCCACACCAGCTTTTTAATGTTTTTTTAATTGTTTTAGGGGGTGTTGACATATAGATTAATTGTCATTGCGATAGCAAGAAAACTTTTAACAGCGTACGCTTGGGTAATATACTGATGTCGGAAGAATAACAACACTCTCTGAAGCTTCTTGATCAGGGTAAAAAAACACCGGTCTTGCAGTCTCCTTTTTATTATATTAAAAAAGAAAAAAAAAATCTTGCTCATGCGCACCTCTATGCACCAAAATCATTGAATCATCAATTCAAATAGCCATCCATTTTCAAACCCTCTATATCCTAGATAGATAGATAGATGTGAAAGGCACCTGTTTAACCAACCAGTGCATCAGTCTCTTCATACTTTTTTGAAAACAAATACTTATACTGTATATTTTTAATGTACACTGCAAACCAAAACACTTCATGTACAATCACTACTGTATCTATCCATCTATCCATTATCCAACCCGCTTTATCCTATCACAGGGTCACCGGGGTCTGCTGGAACCAATCCTGGCCAACACAGGGCACAAGGCAGGAAACAAACCCCAGACAGGGTGCCAGCCCACTGCAAAAATTCAAATTTACACTTAGAAATTAATTTCACAATCAGAGAGAAGGGTAATACTATCTTTATACCTATACTGTATCTATAAGTCAGCAATGAATTAAACTCCTGAGACAAGATTAAACTGCGATAGTGTCAAGAGAAACCCAGCAGTACAATTATTATCAGTATCTTAAACCCATTTAGCAAGATAAGAATCACACCTCGACAGTGTACACCGGTTTTAAAATTCATATATTTTCATTAGAATTCCATTACACAATTATATAGAGCCCGTGAAATAAATCTCAGCAACAATTATAGATTTGAGTCTTGGCTGTATTCTTTTTAAGCTTTGCACACCTGGATATGGGCAGTGTATCCCATTGTTCCTGGCAAAAACCCATAATGTATAAAAATAAACCACAGAGTCTCTGCATGGTTTGTAATTACACAGGACAGTGTTTAGGACTACGGTACACTTTGAATTATATAAATTTGTACAGTTACTACATCATCAGGTCAGCAATAAATATAATAATGTCAGTATCGTGATGCTGGAAATAATTTTCAGACGGTTTCAGAAATTCCACTTATTTTCAAAATTATGTCAAACTAAACACAATATTTTGGACATGTCTCTAACATTGCTCAAGGCCAGTGTCATCATTAATTTTCCTTCCTAACATTCAACCAGTTGCTAAGGCACACAAGTTTGTTCACATTTTCAAATGCCGGAGTAGATCTCATTTTGTGCTCAATAGGAACAAGAAAAAGGCAACTGCACAATACAACATGGAACAAGAGCATCAAAGACTGACTTTGACATACTAGCAGGAATAACAAACCTTCTGAATCACAACATCCCAAGTCTATTGTCAGGTAGAAAGCAAAAAGGTTTGCTTGTTTGTATTAATTTCTGTGATTACTCATCTGTGGATATTTTGAATGCTTATACTTGTAAGTGCTATAAAATGCTTAGTAAAATAAGGCCCTTTGTTATCAAGGTAACTGTTGCTGCAAGTTCAGCCACCACAGCGTTTCTCAGCGTTTAATGCATGGTTTGGAGAAGTGAACACTTACATAAAATAACCTTAAAAGCAGCATTAAAAACTCAGCAATTTTAAACTCTCAGGAACTGATCTCCTAGCAAATAATAACACACACACAAAGATTTGCCCTTTCTGCATTCATATTTAGCTTACCATTTGTCATAACAAATAGCTGGAAAAAGTCTGTGTGTTTGTCTTCGATGTCTATCAGCGGCTAAGCAAGCTTCTCTCTCGTTTGACTTTCCTTGCCGGATTCACTTTGGTGATGGAGTCATTTTCTGTTTCAGCTCCATGCTGTATCTTCGTATGTCTTTTTTCTTCCGGTTCCGGTAAGCCCATCGATACATTCCAAGGCAGGATGGGGTGATGTCTCTAACAATGTCTCGTATATTTACAAGGGGACTGAGAGGTCCCTTGGATTGGAGGCCTAACACAGCCACCCAAAAAGGTGATCTACACCATACTAATTCAGGCTGGGGGTTATGTATAAAAGGACAATCTGACAAGGATGGCATCTTTCAATCACAGAAGATAAAGAAGCTCCCTCATACCAGTGCATTTATTGACAATGTGAATGACACTTGAATTGATTCAGTGTGTTATTTATCACAAACAAAATTGTTATTTAATGGGGTGTTCACTGCTGTAGCGCTCCAAAAATTGGCATATTTGTCTGGAGATAAATCTGCGACATATATATATTTGAAAATTACAGATTGAAGCTGACACAACACAACACATTTAAGTTGGCGTATGAGTAGTTCAGACATACAGAGCACAGCACTTGGCCATTAAGCTCATTAAAGTCAAATGAACATGGACGCTTTACTGCAGGATTGCACTAATGCTGAACAATGCGCTGAAGTGAGATTTCATTGGACAGAGAGAGTGAACCCTGCAGGTCAATATTCACCAAAGGATATATTTATATACTCTTCCAAGATGAAGCTTATAAAAAGAACAGGAACTTCTTACGCATATTGACATTAAGTAGAATGTGCAGTCAGCTCGGCATTCATCTGGACTTTGAGCCCCTGCAGATTTTATGTTTTTCCCTTACATCACAACTCCTGGAGTTTTTATTATTTTTTTCTATCTTCCCAGACCATCTGACTACAGCATTAGACTTATCATTACAGACATATTATTGTTTTTAAGTGAATCCTGGCAGGGATGTCTCATGAGTTGAAGGGTTTCTAGCACCTGATAAGAAATTGAACTTGAAGTAGGTTACCTTGGCCAATGTTGAGATATATTTGCTTTGTATTTGTGCTTATCTGTGCTGAGTGAATATTGAATATTTATTGGGCACCAATATTAAAAGATCCTGAGAGGTTAAAAGTGCCTTTCTTGGACACTTTTACACCACAAAACTATTGATTCACTTAAACAGACAAACATATATATATATTATATATAATTTCATTAACACCACAGCAGCTGAAACTGATTAACAACCCCTCTGCTACTTAACTGACCAGATTAATATCCCATAAGTTTCATTGACTTTATGCTATACTCTGATTAAAAAGTGTTCCTTTAATTCTTTTGAGCAGTATATATATATATATATATATATATATATATATATATATATATATATATATATATATATATATATATATATATTATGTAAACTGAGATCAACTTCCAGATAATGACATAACCATGGAGCAGTCACAGGCACAGCTACTGTTGAACTCATAAACAAAATTTATCATTGTCTCGTCATTGTTTAACCCAATCCACCCATATATGTTTAAAAAAATTAAAGGAACACTTTGAAAACACATCAGATCTCAAGGTGAAAAAGAAATCCTCCTGGATATCTATACTGATATAGACTGGGTAATGTCAGTCTATACCCTGAAAATGAAAATGATCAACCTACAGAGCCCTGAATGCAAATACGCCCCAAAAATCAGAGTGAAAAAATTATGTGGCAGGCTAGTCCATTTTGCCAAAATTTAATTGCAGCAACTCCAAATTGTACGCAGCACTTTGTATGGCCCCTGTGTTCTTGTATACATGCCTGACAACATCGGTGGATGCTCCTAATGAGATGACAGATGGTGTTGTGGGGGATCTCCTCCCAGATCTGGACCAGGGCATCACTGAGCTCCTGGACAGTCTAAGGTGCAACCTGGTGGCATTGGATGGACCAAAACATAATGTCACAGAGGTGTTCTATTGGATTTAGGTCAGGAAAGTGTGGTGGCCAGTCAATGGTATCAATTCCTTCATCCTCCAGGAACTGCCTGCATACTCTCACCACATGAGGCCAGGAATTGTCGTGCACCAGGAGCCACTGTACCAGCATAGGGTCTGACAATGGGTCCAAGGATTTCATCCTGATACCTAATGGCAGCCAAGGTGCCTTTGTCAAGCCTGTGGCGGTCTGTGTGACCCTCCATGGATATGCCTCCCCAGACAATCATTAACCCACCACCAAACTGCTCATGCTGAATGATGTTACAGGCAGCATAATGTTCTCCATGGCTTCTCCAGACCCTTTCACTTCTGTCACGTGCTCAGGGTGAACCTGCTCTCATCTGTAAAAAGCACAGGACACCAGTGGTGCATCTGCCAATTCTGGTATTCTATGGCGAATGCCAATCGAGCTGCATGCTGCTGGGCAGTGAGCTCAGGGACCATTAGAGGACATGGGGCCCTTGGGTCACCCTCATGAAGTCTTTCTGGTTGTTTGGTCAGAGACATTCACACCAGTGGCCTGCTGGAGGTCATTTCGTAGGGTTCTGGCAGTGCTCATCCTGTTCCTCCTTGCCCAAAGGAGCAGATACTGGTCCTGCCGATGGGTTATGGACCTTCTACGGCCCTCTCCAGCTCTCCTAGAGTAACTGCTTGTCTCCTAGAATCTCCTCCATGCCCTTGACACTGTGAAGGGAGACACAGCAAACCTTCTGGCAATGACACGTATTGATGTGCCATCCTGGAGAAGTTGGACTACCTGTGCAACCTCTGTAGGGTCCAGGTATCGCCTCATGCTACCAGTAGTGACACTGACTGTAGCCAAATGCTAAACTAGTGAAGAAACAGTCAGAAAAGATGAGGAGGGAAAATGTCAGTGGCCTCCACCTGATAAACCATTCCTGTTTTGGGGTCATCTCATTGTTGCCCCTCTAGTGCATCTGTTGTTAATTTCATTAACACCACAGCAGCTGAAACTGATTAACAACCCCTCTGCTACTTAACTGACCAGATTAATATCCCATAAGTTTCATTGACTTGATGCTATACTCTGATTAAAAAGTGTTCCTTTAATTCTTTTGAGCAGTATATATATATATATATATATATATATATATATATATATATATATATAGTGGCTTGGAATCCCAGCCCTGTAGGGACCCGTGGTCACGCCAGGCGGCGCCTGATGCCGGTTTCCCCGGTGTGGTCTTTGGCCGGGGATGGAGCCTGGCCAGGACGCCTTTGAGGACCAGAGGAGGGCTTGTGCAGCCAGAGCAAAGGCACATAGACTGTGGGCCCTGGACTTTTGGGGGATTCAGTGCAAGAAGCACTGGGGTTTGTGAGTGCACGTGATATTGACATTGTATATAGTTGTACATAATAAACGTAATGTTGGGTGAAAAATATGTTGTCCGTTTGTCTGTGCCAGGGCCAGCGTTCAGAATATAAACTGCTCAAAAAAATTAAAGGAACACTTTGAAAACACATCAGATCTCAATTGGAAAAAGAAATCCTCCTAGATATCTATACTGATATAGACTGGGTAATGTTTTAGGAACGAAAGGATGCCACATCGTTTGATGGAAATGAAAATGATCAACCTACAGAGCCCTGAATTCAAAGACACCCCAAAAATCTGAGTGAAAAAATTATGTGGCAGGCTAGTCCATTTTGCCAAAATTTAATTGCAGCAACTCAAAATTGTACGCAGCACTTTGTATGGCCCCTGTGTTCTTGTATACGTGCCTGACAACATCGGTGAATGCTACTAATGAGATGACAGATGGTGTTGTGGGGGATCTCCTCCCAGATCTGGACCAGGGCATCACTGAGCTCCTGGACAGTCTGAGGTGTAACCTGGTGGCATTGGATGGACCAAAACATAATGTCCCAGAGGTGTTCTATTGGATTTAGGTCAGGAAAGTGTGGTGGCCAGTCAATGGTATCAATACCTTCATCCTCCAGGAACTGCCTGCATACTCTCACCACATGAGGCCAGGAATTGTCGTGCACCAGGAGCCACTGTACCAGCATAGGGTCTGACAAAGGGTCCAAGGATTTCATCCTGATACCTAATGGCAGCCAAGGTGCCTTTGTCAAGCCTGTAGCGGTCTGTGTGACCCTCCATGGATATACCTCCCCAGACAATCATTAACCCACAACCAAACTGCTCATGCTGAATGATGTTACAGGCAGCATAATGTTCTCCATGGCTTCTCCAGACCCTTTCACTTGTGTCACGTGCTCAGGGTGAACCTGCTCTCATCTGTAAAAAGCACAGGACACCAGTGGTGCATCTACCAATTCTGGTATTCTATGGCGAATGCCAATCGAGCTGCATGCTGCTGGGCAGTGAGCTCAGGGACCATTAGAGGACATGGGGCCCTTGGGTCATCCTAATGAAGTCTTTCTGGTTGTTTGGTCAGAGACATTCACAGCAGTGGCCTGCTGGAGGTCATTTTGTAGGGTTCTGGCAGTGCTCATCCTGTTCCTCCTTGCCCAAAGGAGCAGATACTGGTCCTGCCGATGGGTTATGGACCTTCTACGGCCCTCTCCAGCTCTCCTAGACTAACTGCTTGTCTCCTAGAATCTCCTCCATGCCCTTGAGACTGTGAAGGGAGACACAGCAAACCTTCTGGCAATGACACGTATTGATGTGCCATCCTGGAGAAGTTGGACTACCTGTGCAACCTCTGTAGGGTCCAGGTATCGCCTCATGCTACCAGTAGTGACACTGACTGTAGCCAAATGCAAAACTAGTGAAGAAACAGTCAGAAAAGATGAGGAGGGAAAAATGTCAGTGGCCTCCACCTGTTGAACCATTCCTGTTTTGGGGGTCATCTCATTGTTGCCCCTCTAGTGCACCTGTTGTTAATTTCATTAACACCACAGCAGCTGAAACTGATTAACAACCCCCTCTGCTACTTAACTGACCAGATTAATATCCCATAAGTTTCATTGACTTTATGCTATACTCTGATTAAAAAGTGTTCCTTTAATTCTTTTGAGCAGTATATATATATATATATATATATATATATATATATATATATATATATATATATATATATATATATTATGTAAACGGAGATCAACTTCCAGATAATGACATAACCATGGAGCAGTCACAGGCACAGCTACTGTTGAACTCATAAACAATATTTATCATTGTCTCGTCATTGTTTAACCCAATCCACCCATATCTGCACCTACTTTACTTGAGGTGCTCCCAGTTGCCTTCCTCCCTCACATTTTTACAGGGCAATTTACTTTATGACCTTTTATATTTAAACAATAAGACACAAACTCAATATAAATAGGAGGATGATTGTCCTGTCTTTGCTTTGCAAGGCTGATATTGGAGATGATTTGATTTTACCACAACAGACCCTTACACATTATGTCTGCACAACACCAAACTTTTTAAAAATTAATTTGATACTAAAACCTTAATCCATAACGCTGGTCTATAAAAACATATATTTTGTTTGCTACCGGGAATTTCAGACAAGCTCTTTATTAAGTGTTTTATCACTATCAATGTCAATATAATATATCAACACAATATCTGGAGATGCCCACCAAAATTGTTTTGATGTGTTTATTCTGAAAACAAACCAGAAGACGACACCAGAGACCCGTTAAAACATGGATATGTCAGTTTACCTCAATATAACAGTGAGGTCAGCCTGCTCACAAATGTCTGAGGTGCTTGACTTTGCGCTTGTACTGCACATCCGTCTCTCGTTATAAGAGCCAACACTAGTCACCCATTATGCTCGGCGTGAACTCTCCCTGATATCGGTTTTCCATCAGGTTTATCTTCATGAAATCTTTCCACATGCTCATCGCTGAAATCGCTCAGATTTGTTGGAAAAAAATCGATATGAGATTGCATGCATCTTCAGTGACTTTCTGGCTCCCATAAGCTGCTATTCTTTCAGCAGGTTCTCCACAAGCTCAGCGTTATTCTCTGCACTGTGAATTCTGGACAACCTGCACGAATGCTTCCCACGCTGCTCATTCAGTTGGCTTCAGTTTCCTTTTGAACTCCTCGTCAAGCATCAGTGCACGGATTTCTGCACCAGCAAAAACACCTTCTTTAATTTTGGCTTCACTTTTCTCGAGATCAAACTTATTTCTTTTATGCAGAAACGCATCGCACTTTCTGTCCATCGCTTTGACAACATTTTCAAAGTAATGGCGAATCAAATGAATGAAATGTCCTGCAAATGCGATGTTATGTTAAGGAAACAATAAAAACGACTGTACTGTAGCGTCATGTCTGACTTGTGTCATTGTGCTGTTGAGTCATATAAGATTTGGTAATCAATAAAAAAAAAATTCCCGCTATTTAAAAATGAATAATTTTTAAATAAAATTAATAATGACGAGGTGAACCACTCATATCTGTTTGTAACGTGGGGCGAATGTGTTTATCTTAATGGCATCCCTAATGGAATTACGGGTATTTATCTAAATCTTCCATTACTGGCTCAGTCACACTAGTTGTCCAAAACCTGAAACATCATAACTAAAAAGCAGGGCGTGAGACGGTTTTCAGATTTGGAGTCAGCAAGAGAAATGTGTTAAAGTACAGGTGAAAGAATCCCAGTAGTGAAATGCTTGTTGCCTCGTGTAATCAAAATTAGATTAAATCGAAGCTACATAAAAATTCAATAAAGACTTTGAAGGGACGCCCTAGAACAACAAAAACATTTGACTAAATTAAACTAAAATGTTGAATGTTGATATTTAAACTAGTCTGTCATGTTAGTTTGCAATGTACCTACGCCCATAAATCTCCTGAATTAAACTTCCAGGACATCTATCCATCATCCAACCCGCTACATCCTAGCAAACAAACCCCGGGCAGGGTGCCAGCCCACCACAGGGCACACACACCAGGGACAATTTAGAATCGTCAATGCACCTAACCTGCATGTCTTTGGAAACCAGAGCACCCGGAGGAAACCCACGCAGACACGGGAACAACATGCAAACTCCACGCATCAGGAAGGACACGCGGGAAGCGACCCCGGGTCTCCTAACTGGGAGGCAGCAGCGTATACCCACTGCGCCACCGTGCCGCTTCTTCAGGCCATCAGCCGAATGATTTAAAGTTTAGTTCACTTTATTCTTCTCTTTTGCAAAGCAAATAAGTTTGGTTTTAATTAACGAGAGATTTAAACCCCAATTGCTTGCCTCGTGTTCCACATAAGAATTGTGAAGTTAGTACCTGATAAGATACGTTTTGGCGGCTGTCTTGATTTGTGATTCGAATTTTATTAGCATTATCCTCAGTATTTCATGCGTCTTGTTTATTTCAAACACAATTAGTGACTGATTGACAATCTATTTCCCCGCACGTGTTTTTAAAATTAAGCAGTCAAACGCCTTAAATCGTGCATATAAAAAGATTGTGCTGTGCCGCAAACTTTATGACGTTTTGTTGTTTTTTCTTCCTTTGTTGTTTCAAAATGTGGTGTAAGGGTCAGATAGCCGTAGTGTTGCTGCTCTTATTCTTCTGCGATGCTTTTGCTCAGCCCCGTTTCAAAGGACAGAAGCAAATCGCAAAACACCAGAAGCCCGCGGTCATGCATTATGTTGAGCCGAGAGCTGGCGCTCTGCAGACCGTAACCGCTCAGTGCACCGAAAGTGAGGTGATCGTCACCATCAGTCCGGACTTGCTGGGCGTCCAAAAGCCGGTCCAGCCTTCTGATCTTTCCATGGGTGGATGTGGAGTCACCAGCCCGGCCGGTGCTCAGCCCTTTGTGATTGAAGCGCCTCTGCAGGGCTGTGGGAGCACCGTGGAGGTGAGTGGCTTCAGTGCTCTCGCACTTTAATATACACTTTCTTAAGATGGCCGGTACGTTTTTAGCAGGGGCCTGGGTCTGCTTTTTGTTAGGATTTACTATTTTGGCGGTCAAGTCGCAGTTCATCAATCCTGCATTAACGAAATCTTGGTCCCGAGTGTTCGTTATGCGGAAAAGGAATTTCACAGCTGATTGCACGTAAAGGAAATGAGATTTGGGCAGTTAAGATTCTGTGTGCTCCGCGTCTGCTGTAGTGCCCACTCGTGACCTTTTTTAATGCGGTGGGTCGATGTGTTGGGGCGCGCGGAGGAGTCGGATTGAAACCTGACTTGCGCAACTCGTCGGTTAGTGTAGCAACTGCTACCCCTTGGGCCAAAACGCCACCCAGATTTAAAGGCATCCAAATTTGAAAATTCCATCTGGAGTGGAAGGCTGTCTTGCTCAAACCTGAAAGGGGTACTTGGCTGGTCGGGTGGAGCTTTAAGGCTTTTCTTTCTTAAACATTTCAGTACTGGAAAGTACAGCAATGGCTGAAGTTATTGCCTGTATGGTATTTAAATGGCCATTTCAAAAGAGGTATTTGGCAATACAACACCCTGAATCATTTTAAGTTGCTCTACAACACTGGTGAAGACTAAAGACTG
>NW_024381197.1:0-5891 GCF_016835505.1 Polypterus senegalus | reverse complement strand
AACTGGTATTATTATTCTTTATTAAATACCATGTGGCTTATAAATGTATGTACTTTTTCTTTATATCTAGAGTGATGGAAATAAGAAAGAAAATATTAAGGGAACCCCGGAGCAGTAGGAAGTTGCCATACTCTTCAATCTGCAGGATTTATTAGGCTGAGGAGGGGAGCTCTATCCAACAGAAGGAACAGTATGGTAAATCATTGGTTGGTAAATGCCCTGTAGCCAAGGATATTGAGCCTTTGTATGTTTAAATATATACTTGAAGACCAAAGTAATATTTAGGTCTTAGATAAATCAAAGACATCATACATTGTTCGTGCCAATGATAAGCAAGTCTCTTAAAGTGCCAGGGAGTGATGGTCTGTGCATGTGTCAGTCATACAGCACTTATGTGGTTAGAGTCTGTATGTTTGTGAATATTTATGTATGTGTGTGTTAATATAACACATCTAGGCACTACAAGAATGTAAGTAAGGGTAATTAAAGGGTAATAGCACAATAATACTGTGTTCTTTGTAGATTGATTTTCAAGTAATTTGTTGTATTTGCAAATTTTACCTGCTGGATTGTACACTATGTTACTTACCTGAAATACAATTAATAAGGATAATAACAAAAAATATTACTTTATAACTATTAAAAACCATTAACATAATTTTAAATACAGTATGTGACAAATATTAAATAATAACTAATTAACAATGTAAGAAAGTTAATAATAGGGCATAGTATAATTCTAGACACTTTTTTTTTTTCAAGATGTGGATGGACTGTGGGAAGAAGCAATTCAACAGCTTGTCTGAACCAGGATTTAGGGAGGAGTAGTGTTTACCTGACCATGGTACAGAAAAGAGGCCATTGTTGGGATGGCTGGTGTCACATTGCTTTGTGTAGGTGTCCTCAAAGTTAGGGAGTGCACACCTAGCCTTGTGGTCCTGCTGTCTGCTGTTCCCAAACCAGGCTGTAATACCTCCTGTCAGGATACTTTCGATGGTGATGTGTAGAAATTATTTAGTAATTGGGAAGGCAGCGTGAAATCACTGAGGCATCTGAGGTAGTAAAGATGTCGTTGTGCCTTTTTACTAAGGTGTCGGTGTGTTTGGATCAGGTCAGGTCTTCTGTGATGTGGACTCACAGATATCTGAAACTGTCCACCCTCTTCACCAGAGTGCTGTTAATACTGAGAGGGTGGCAGTGCCTCCTCTATTTCCTCCCAAAGTTACACAATCAACTCCTTTGTCTAGCTGACATGCAAGTGGAGACTTTTGTTTTGACACCAGTGTTACAGACTCTCCACTTCTACAAAGGTAAGCCTGATCAATGTTGTTAGATATCAGGCCTACTACAGCTGTGTCATCAGCAAACTGATGATGATGTTAGAGTCATGTACAGCTGTGCAATGATATGTGTAGAGGAAGTACAGGAGAAAACTTAGAACGCAGCCCTGTGGAGCGCCTGTATTAAGAGTGAATGATAATTAAATGTGGCCGCCCACTCAAGCCACCTGGAGTCTGCCTGTCATTCAGTTAAAAATCCAGCTGCATAATGAAATGCTCAGATGCAGTTCCCTTAACTTAGTGATGAGTTTAGAGGGGATTATTGTGTAAAATGTCAAACTATAGTCTATAAATAGAATTCACACATAATTGCCTCTTCTACAATGCTTTGTATTCTATGTGTTCTATGTGTGTGAATCACTACGTGCTTCTTAGACAGACTTTCTCTTTTGCAGATAGGCACTGAATGCCACACAAAATGCATTACATTCATGATATTACAGCTGTCTGAACATTTTAGAATAGTAAGTCGTTTATTTGATATCATTTTCATGACAAAATGCATTAAAGCATGTATTAAACATGTGGGGGCACGGTGGCGCAATGGTAGTGATGAGCTGGCACTCCGTCCAGGGATTGTTCCTGCCACCCCGTCCAGGGATTGTTCCTGCCTCCTGCAGGATGCTTGCTGGGACACGCACGACCCTGAATGGATTAATTAAATGCAGCAGTACTCTCTCTGTCAAACGTACCAACTCCCAATACCTGTCATTCCTTTTTCTTTCTCCACGTAACCAATCGCCACACAATGAGTTCTGCAACAAATGTAAAACCAGCTGCAAATTTAGAACACTGATTCTTCAAAAGTTTTATGGAACATTGAAAAATCTTCATTATACATGTTTAATTACTCCATCCATCCAGGGTCTTGTCAGTCCCAGCAAGCATCAAGCGCGAGGCAGGAACAATCCCTGGATGGGGTACCCACTCAGTGCTTCCAGTGCGCCACTGCACCCTCACCTGTTTAATTGATAATTAACAGTATGCATTATTTAAATGAAGTTAATTATTTATCTGTAAAATGTAATATGCATACTAATAGATTTCATCATAAGAATCATATCAAGTATACATCCTAGCACACAGCTCCAAGAGGATAGCTCTTGAAAATATAAATTGACTTAGAAGCCAGTCATCATCATCTATAAATACGCACTCTCTTCTACTGAATTGAACTGAACTCCTTTATTGTCATTGTATGGTATAATGAGATTCAATATGCAAATCCTCCATAAACTTATTTTCCTATAAAATGATATATTAACAATAATAATAATATGATAGAAAATAAAAATATATATACAGTGCAGGATAGTGCAAATGGTTCATGCAGTGGCTCAGGTTGTGCAATGTTACAGTGGTAGTGTAAGTTTACAGTGAAGTAATTGTAATTATAAGTACAAGGAGTTCTGGTGCGAGCACATGATTGAGATGAATGAACTGACTGAGTGCGTTTATAGCTCTTGGGATGAAACTTTTTCTGAGCCTTGAGGTACGTGCAGGAAAGGCTCTGAAATGTCTGTCAGATTGGAGACGTTCAAACAGATGGCAGCATGGCCAAGTGGAATCCATGCAGATGCTGGTTGCTTTCTTTAGGCAGCATGTGCTATAAATGTCTTCCAGGGCTGGTAGCTGTATCATGATAATCCTCTGCGCTCTCGACACAACCCACCATAGAGCTTTCCGATCAGCTGCTGTGCAGCTATGATACCACACACACATACAATGAGTTAAAATACTCTGAGTAGTGCACTGAGAGTAACAATGCAAAAGCAACTATGGTATTTAGAATAGTTTGTTCATTCTGTGCATCATTATATTGTTACAGAATGATTACAATCAAGTGAAGTAAATTTGTAAACGATATGCAGTTAATTTTGATATATTTGATAAATCCCATGTCACTGATGCAAATCTGAAAAAAGGAGACCACATAAAAACAGCAGCACTGATTTGATGCTGGGTGCCACCAGTTTGCAAAACTGAGCAGAGAAGTGCGTACACAGTGGTGAAGGCTGCCGTGAGTGGCTTTACGCCAGGTTTAGTTTTTATATATCATGATGTAAGTGTGCAAACGGGCGTACACAACATTTTTGTGTGTATGCACTGTTTATACATGAGGCCCCTGATCCTATGAATCTGAAGCTGTTGGGACAGCAGCTAAAAACTACGGGGCCAATTCACCATCCTCCACTGCATTTTCCATGAATTTTTTTTCCAAATTCTCATTTCAGTACAACCATGTGAGGTCCACTGAATAAGTTAGAAATTTACTTTCTACAGATGGGTAGTTAGGAAGGCATATTTTGGAGTCACAATGAATTTAAGTGACCATATGATCTTTTTGTTTCAAGATCATTTTTGTTTCCACACAATACTACTCCAAAAATTGTTCAATCATAACACACCTTTTTTTGTAAATGCCTTATAAAAGTAAGACACTACATGTTACATAGATAGATAGATAGATAGATAGATAGATAGATAGATAGATAGATAGATAGATAGATAGATAGAAATTTGAGTTTTTACAGAAACTAAATAAACAGTATTATGACAAGGGACAAACTGTTTCCCAAATACACAACAGAATGAACAAAAAAGATAGAAAACTAAAAAGAAACCAAGAAAACATCTGATTTGCTTTCCTAGGAAACAGACTAACTGAAGCGTATGGAAAAAATGCCACCAAAGATTCATATGATTTCATATGGCATCTTAAGGGCAAAGTGCAAAGTGAAATATGACACTCTTCACAGCGGATTGAAAGTGTAAGAAACCAAATTAATAAATAGTCATTGCCGGTCAGTTATACAGTTTTGATTAAATTATTATAAGAACTATGAAGAGAATGCAAGCTATGCCTCACTTGACTTTGTAAATGATTACCTCGAAGAACAGGTTTAATGACCTCTAGGGTAAAATCAATGTTAGCGCTACAATTTTAATAACCAGCAGAGGGCGCGCAAAGGCCAAGAAATCCCTTGAGACAATACTACGTTTTCGACGAAGCTTTTGAAATGAGCCTGGGCTTTTACTGCAGCTCTATTTGCAGTATTTCTCACACTGTAATTAATAACACATTTGTAAAATGAATTCCCTAAAAATGTTACTATTTTACTACTTTCACATTGTCTGCATTCCTATTCCCCTTTAACATCTGTTCCTTTCTATTTTAATTACCTGTCTTTTCGATGCTTATTGATACTAATTGGTCATTTTCTCCTTTGTCTTTACAATACTCTTTCATTTCCTCATTTGTATACTCTAGGAAATGTAGCTTCTGGTATTTAATTTGCTCATACACTGTTTATTTTTTTTTCCTAAATTGATAACACACTAAATCTAAGTTTAAGATTGTCCAACATAACATCAGGTAGAGCTTTGAAGATTCCTAAAGCCCTACTCTCTCCCACATTATTTGGTAATTTACTACATGTGTCTGTGTTTCTTAGCTTGAAGAAAAACTTTCTAACATTTGTGCAGAATCTGCCCTTAACAAGTTTCAAATAGGTTTCCAACTGTATCCCTGTGTTATTGTTTCAGTTTGGTTCAACTACTCCAGTCCTCCCTCATAAAATGACAGGGGGATCCACTGTACTAATTCCTTTCCCAATTTTAAACACTTCAGTCGTGTGCCCGCTTAATATGCTTGCTTAAACTGAAAAGGTTCAACTACTCCAGTCCTCCCTCATTGTTCATATTTTTCAATCATAGTCGCTTTTCTCTGGACTTTATAGCGCTGCTATATCTTTTTTGTAATATAGAAACCCAAACTGCACACAGTACTCCAGATAAAGCCTGACTAGTGTGTTATAAAGTGTAAGCATATCCTCCCTTGACTTGTACTCCATACATCGTGATATAACTCAACATACTACTAGCTTTCTTGATCACTTCTGTACAATGTCTGGATGTACATAATGATGAATCCACTATGACTCCCAGGTCCATTCAAATTTCAGACCTGCTCTTGTGTTTTCAAATCTAGCATTTTTACTTCCTACATGTAATACTTTACACTTACTTATATTAAATTATCTCTGCCACAATATCGCCCAAGCCCGTATGCTGTTCAAACCCTCTGTAAGAATTTACCTGATTCCATATTACCTGCCCTTTCACCCGTTGTACATTTTACTGTCATGTGCCTTTCATCTGGAGTTTTCCTCTTTGTCCCATGGCTTTTACAATGACATTTTTGGAATGCAGAAAACTAGAAACACTATATACTGCTTATGCAGTATTTTTTGAGTTGTAAGCAAACATTGTTGCTAAACAATAGATTTTTCTTCACAAAAGTCTTTTGTTCTACTTGAGTTTCCTGTGTTGTAACTCAACATATTAAAGACCTTATCTGCAATAAACATTTTTCTCTGCAGCCATGGACTCTTTTGACTGGCAGGGTTTTCAGTTTTGAGGTACTGTGCAATGGATGTTCAGTACCGTTTATATAGTATTTGGATTTGTGCGCGATCTGAAAGCCATGTTTGGTTTTGAGCAATGGTTTACTTTTTCCTGATCATTTTGACATTTTGTGCTCACAAAACC
>NW_024381196.1:0-14041 GCF_016835505.1 Polypterus senegalus | reverse complement strand
ATAATCACTTAGACTACTAATGACATGCAGTAATTATTAAGTGGATTAGCATGCAGTTCATCAGAAGAGATGCTAGAAGCCGGCTGTGGGGCTTCTGTCATTTATAGTATATGCATGTTTAGTCATTTATAGTATATGCATGTTTATGACTATGCTGTACATGATAATTAATTTTCAGTTAGTATTTAGGCACAGATATCTTACCACTAACATGTCAATGATATCAAACGCAAGTTAACTTGCAAGCTAAAAGTTTTAACATTACCCAGTTAAATGTAACAGAGTGTTTTTACAAATTCACCAGCTAAGAATAAGAAAACACACATTAATATTTACAGGGCTAAACTAAGGGCATACAGTCGCTATTTATGAATCCCTTCCTTTACACATCTCAAATTATTCCTAACCTCAATGGATGATACATTACAACTACTTGAGAACTTTTGGGAAACAAGTGAGAGTGTACTGATTTTTCTTTATCTCTGCCTTTGTTTGAAACATTACACTTTAATAAGACATTTACTTAAGCTTTACACTCATCTTTAACAAAATTTAAAAAAATATGCTCTTCATTTCAGGGTTTCTTTCTTAACTGAATTGAATTAAATGTACACTAATTAAGCACAGTTGCACTTATGGCTCCGGGGTACTGTATAATAAGCATAAACATGGTAGGGAATAAGTACAGCATGACCACAAATCATAACAGTAACATATTAACATATGTATTTGTAATTAATCCTAATTTTAAATTACCAGTACATCTGACACTTCAACATGTTAACCATCCTCATTTGTCTTTAGTTTAGTCAGTCCTGTCACACTAGTTAGACTGCATGGTTGATGTTGTTTTTTAAAATGAATATTCAAGCAGATCTCAGTTTAGGAAAAGTAGGTGAGAGGCTGAAGAAACAGCAAAGAAACTTAGAAAATAATGTGAAAGTGATCATTCCAAAACCTAATCTGGATGTGGTCATGCAAGATTTTATCATTTGGAAACAATACACTTTAAATCAGTTTCATGTTATTTCATTTTGGCCACCTGACCCTGATTTTAATGTTTACTTTCTTAGATATCTGTCCATTTATTCTTCAACTTTTTTCTAAATGTCAGAATATTTTCCTTCTGTACTCCACTTTTGCAAAACAAAGCTAATCTCCAGATGAAAAATCCACTGTTATGTCCACACAAGATTTTTTATGTTTTATGTGTCACAGCATATTTAAAAATATATATAGTGAGGGCAGGGGTTATATATATAATGTGTGTGTGTGTGTGTGTGTGTATGTGTATATATATATATATATATATATATATATATATATATATATATATATATATACTAGCAAAATACCAGCTTTGCAGCAGCAAGTACTGCCTTAAAATTTTTATTAAACCTTTGTATTAAACCTTTTTAAACTGAGGGAAAATATACCAATAATTATTTGTTAAGGATCTCTTTGTATACCACATTGTGAGTTCGCCCTCCGTTGTAATATGACCAAGCTGTGCGCTGAGCTTATTGTTAAGCATGCAACGCACAGCTGGCCATGTGAACAGTAATCTTGTTTCAAATCTCACAGCTTGGATTGCTGCTGTCATAATCGGTTTCAGTTTCGTGGTTTGTTTCAATTACGAGTAGTAATAGTAATACGACAGTATTTGTAGGACTTGTGTTGAAGTGACATTCGGCATCTGTCAAGCGCTGTAAGTATACAACCAGTTTCATTGATAACTTCACATCCAGCTTTTGAGAGTTTAAACATTCATAAACATCAAAATGTCCCCCACTGAAATCGTCACCTGTCAATCTAAGATGTTTAAGAGGCATTGGCGGTTGTCAAAAGGTGTAAAATATTTGGCCATTTTGGTACACTTGAAAGTGACAACTGAGCAATTCACCGGCAGCCATCAACTCACATGCAGATGCATAGGTGAAGGGTTTAAGCATTTCACTCTTCTAGTGCTCCTGTGTAGAATAATTATCTCCTGTACCGTCATCAGTCCACACCTTGAACCTGTCCCAGTCATTCAATACATAAGACACAATGTTTCTCCGGATATCAAGAGTGAGCCTGATATGGCCGTGCAATATGTAACAAAGAGCCATCTCCGGGCATGGAAACCACTCGGTAAGTGACAGTTCTTTGATCGATGGTGATCACCTCGATAGACATGTTAATAGGGGTACGGTTGGAATGATAAAGGAAATGGGTACCTGAACAATGTAAAGTAAGTCTAAAATACCTACACAATAACTATAATCATAATAAATTAACACTAAAACAGCGGAGAAGCCGTGGATTAAATAAAAAGGGAGACGTGAATCCCGTGGCAAAGCAAGGAAGGGAATGTAGAGACTGGAGCAACGGACAGCCTTATATAGGCAGGCAGCCAACAACGTTGGTGGACCCAACGTTGGATGGTGGACCCAACGCCGCCTCACACAGTGACCGAGCTGCAGGCTATGGACATATATGTAATGTAAGTAGGATTCAGTTAGCGCTGGGAACCCGCGTACCAAATTTCTTGAAGATGGGCCCATAAGTAACAAAGACCATTGAAAAGTTCAATATGGCGGCCGACGGTGGCATCATACCAAATTTCAGCCTTCTTCCTACACGGGAAGTTGGAGAATTAGTGACGTTGGAAAGTTCAATATGGTTTTGGTTAGCGCAGGAAAGCCGCCTACCAAATTTTGTGAAGATGGGGCCATGAATAAGAAAGTTCAACATGGCGGACGTTGTTGACCGTTATGACCATTACACGTAGAATTTCGAAATGAAACCTGCTTAACTTTTGTAAGTAAGCTGTAAGGAACGAGCCTGCCAAATTTCAGCCTTCTACCTTCACGGGAAGTTGGAGAATTAGTGACATTCGAAACTTCAATATGGCGGCCGACAGTGGCATCATACCACTGAAATAAGTACGTACATTGGTTTTGGTTAGCGCAGGGAAGCCACCTACCAAATTTCGTGAAGATGGGGTCAGCCTTCTACCTATACGGGAAGTTGGAAAATTAGTGACGTTGGAAAGTTCAATATGGCGGCTGACAATGGCGTCATACCATCGAAATAAGTATGTACATCGGTTTCGTTAGCGAGGGAAGTCGCCTACCAAATTTCGTGAAGATGGGTCCATAAATAAGAAAGTTCAACATGGCGGACGTTGTCGACCGTTATGACCGTTACGTGTAGAATTTCGAAATGAAACCTTTTGTAAGTAAACTGTAAGGAATAAGCCTTCCAAATTTCAGCCTTCTACCTACACGGGAAGATGGAGAATTAGTGATGAGTGATTGAGTGAGTGAGTGAGTGAGTGAGTGAGGGCTTTGAATTTTATTAGTATAGATTATAAAAGGAAATCCTGAGACAAGACTTTTTCAAACAGATCATTTGAAGTCCTGCGAGATGAGACTTTGGCCATGAGATTTTTTCAAGTCACACCCTCTTCTCAACCATATTCAACCATGCACACAGCCCTCTCACCTCTCATTCATATGAATGCTTTTGACAGACACAGTTCCTGCTCTCTTAGCTCTTATAAATTTTTATGTTTTCCTCATTTTAAGTTCCCAATAAAAGAAGACTTATGTCCAAATCTTATTGAAGAATTTTATCCCGAAGGGTTATCAAAGGAAGAAATGAGTACACAGGCAATACTAGCACAAAGAAACAATGAAATCAAACGAATTAATGTGAAAATTGTCGATCGGTTACATGGCAATTTGGTTAAATGCATATGAATAGACTATGCTGAAACATTTGGTGGTGATCATGTGATGAAAGATTAAAGCATTAACTTTCAATATCCTGAACAATATCTACAATCTACACTGTACGGTCTTCCACTGCCTGAATTACTGTTGAAAGAAGGATGTATCCAAGAAAGGTAATGTAGCACAGCTCCCGTGGATTACATCAGACACCAAAGGAGATCTTGATATGCCATTCGTATTAAAATGTGAACAGTTTCCCGTTAGAATAGCTTTTGCAAAGACAATTAACAAATCACAGAGACAAACATTTGAAAAGGTCAGTTTATTTATTATAGAGAAAGAAACAACATTCACTCATGGGCAGTTATATGTTGTGTTGTCACGATGTAATTCCAAACACAGAATCAAAATTCAATGTGATAATGATGAAAATGTAGTTAAAAAAAATGGTTTTACTGAAGTTTTACAGTAAAAGTGTAAGTTTAAAAAGTATTTGCATGTTAATTTCAAATCCAAACAGAACGGAATCGCAACAAATAACTCTAATGCAACATGAAACATATTTACTTTCAAATTATTACGTTATACTATTTTTTAATATGGTTGATTACTCGCTGAAATGTAAAATAGAACATAGACATAGACATGAAGAATCGTCTTCGCGCCGAACTGGAATCGTCCCTGCATAAATCAAAGTCATCCAGACGATCTGGCTCTGCATAATTAGATCTGGACCACCCTATAAATATATGTGTGTGTGTATATGTATATATACTGTGTATATATATATATATATATATATATATATATATAGACTAATAGATAGACACAAATGTTTTATTTTGTTGCCTTCAGGCACAAGACACAAGCACGAATGATTCTCATTCATTTTGGCAAGTTTAGTCTCCATTTAAGATACCATTTGCAGAAAATACATTACAACTTAAACTATGATTTAAAGTGAGAATAATTATTGGAGCAAAAAATGGAGGAATTCAGATAATAGGCAGAGAAATACTGGAGAATACAAATTGCATATAAGTAAATTAACAGTGAAGAAAGTTAAACTCATATTTTAAACAATTGACTTATGCAATCTCTGTGAATACATTTATTTTATATTTGTTATATGTGCTGTGTTGTGTTGCTTCAAGCCAAGTTATAAAAGAATTTTATGTACAGATTTTGCATATATGTGTTACATTAAGGAACACAAATTAATTAAAGATTTTTTCTTTAGGCACAATGTTAATGAACAAATGCTTGCATATCTCTGTTAGTCACTAAGATTGAAGGCTGAAATTGTGATAAAAATGCACTTAAAGTTTCCAGCAATAACTAAACAGTTAAACATTCATTTTCTGTCTAAGACTGCTATGGCACATTCAGTTATATTGTGTTCTATACAAAATGATTAAAACAATGCCTATAACAATACTAATCAAAAAAGATCATTTTACACCTGGGGCAATGTAACCAAAATGCAATCTGTTCATTTCACACACTGTAACATAAATTTATTTTATTTATTTATTAAATTATCAAAATTCAATTTTTGATTAAGGTGCTGAATGAAATTCTTTACACGGACCACATTCAGACTTTAATTCAGACTTTTCTAACTTATTCACTTCATTCATTGCAGTGGTTTGACTCTTATTTCTGCTTCAAAATATGCTTGCTATAGTTATCTAAAATGTGCAAATGAGCACTATACATTTTGTGAAAACTTGTAATGAACAGATAGCATTGTAATAATTTAATGATTAGCATAGAAATAACAATGTCTCATTTTCTGCAGACATGTAGTGAACAGATTGCATGTTGCTTGAACTTTTTTTGTTTAAAAGTAGCGGCGCTCTCTGGGCAGTGTATTCTGTTCAATTTATTTTTTTCATTAGAACAAACATGCTGAAAAAAAGACAAAGACTGGAAAATGTATACTAATGTATGTTTACCAGTTTCAGAGAAGTCATTCAGTCATTGGCAAACTTGTTGTTCCCAATTCAGGATCATAGAGGCCAGATGATATCTTGGCAGTGCTGGCAGGGTGCAAGACAAGAAAGACCTCTTGACAGGGCAATATTACAGGCACACATTTACTCTCAGGTGAATATTGTTGGGGATGTGGTAGGGAAACCAGACTATCTGAAGGAAAGCCCATATTCAAACGCCACATGAAAAACTACAAGATTTGAACATAGAGTGCTAGGTCCTTGAAACAGCAGAGATACACTCTGTGTTATTCAAGTCACACCTAATAAGAAAGTATAAAATAAATAAAACCTTTGTACAGGATTGGTTGGGTTGGGAGCATGTGCTGATTACAGCACATTGCCGCATTCACCACATGGCACACCCCCTGAATTAGGACCAGAGTGCAGCGGGTGACACTTCAGCACCACACTGGAACAGTGAGAGGTTTTTTACAGTGGTTGGAGTGCCAATGCTGCCACCAATCCCCAAGTTTTCCCTGTAAGTTGGAGGACCTGCTTGCAGGGTTAGATGCAGATTAATGTCATACACAGGACAAAGCAATTGCAGGTTAAGGGCTTTGCTTAAGGGCCCAACTGTTACAAAATGTATAATTAAACAAAAACAATAAAATAAAAACCTGTTGGAGCCAAAAAGAAGCAAGATGACAGAATAGTGGTACTATAAGAATAGTACAGCTATGAAAAAAGTAACATATAGCTTATGGCTAGAGATCATCATTAAGTATGTTCATTTTCTCCTTCTCCAGGCTATTCTGTAACACATTATTTCAGTTACAGTATTTTAAAATGTTGCTGGATAGCGATCTGAGTGCAGTATTGGAAAGCTCATAATATGGAGGCCAAGCTTAACCTTTTCAGGTAAATGGTATACCAGCAATTCAATGGCAGGTATGGAGGGATCATTGGCAAGCGGCCAATGACCTCAAATGGAAAGAGAAGGAGGGAAACCGAGATCCATCAGCTTGTAAAAAAGTGCCATTACCTTCAAAAGAAATGGAGAAAGCCATCTGAGGCAGAGAAGGAAGGCTTTCAGACACTCTTGGAGAAATAAAAACAAAGATTTGCTAGTGTATCAGGGGCCAAGAGCATTAGAATGAAGAAACAGAAAGCCTGGGCTATCTTCATTGCAAACCCTTTTAGGTAAACCTGACATCTTTTGGAGGATAGAAAGAGTAGCAATCTGGAGATCAATCCAAACATATCAGTCAGTTCAGGAGCATCACACTGTTGAACATGGATGGCAAGACATTCTTTGCAATCTTGGTCTGAAGAATGTCTAGCTGTCCTACGAAGAATAAATTTATCAAGGTGCCAGATCACGAGAGAAGTGATCTGCTTATTGTTTGGCACAATATTGCAAATGCATATGGATCTGTTCCACACCTGCTCATGGACATTGCCATAGAATTCTTATCATGCCAAACAGCATGAAGGGGTTGGTGACCGATTACTTCCAATATTTGCAAATGTGCTTTGTCCTACAGTACTGTACAGCAGAGTGGTAGAAGATGTAAGTGAGAATTGCCATGGGATGTTTAATCTCCCTGATCCTGTGAGTGGCAGCCTTTGAAGTTTTTCTCATCGGGCAAAGCAGACGGTGGAAGGAGTACAGTTGCCATTAGGGCAAGACTAACTACATTAGTTGATATCAAAGGCAAGAATGGAAATTAAGCCATATAAGTCAAGGAGCCCCTCCATCAGGAAACAATTTTGAAGTGCAGGAGGATTGCGTTGTTGGCTGAACAGCCCATTCAAAGCCTGGGAAGGCAGTATGCCACAGAACTCTATGACAAGCAGACAAGCAAAGCAGATTACATGGCTAGAATTGACCAAGCTAGCTTCCCTGGAAGTACAAAATGTTGTCTTATCAGTTCAAACTGTATCACAGAAGCAGTGCAGAATCTCTAACAACGACAAACAGGATGAAAGGGAAACTAATTAGTTCATCCAAAAATGACTAGAACTGCTTTAGTCTGAAAGACGGCTCTATGGGAGGAATGAGTTTCAGCTACTATTTAGACCATTCACCATGGGGTACAAGCAAACCAATGAAGCTCCAATAAATGTCACAATCTTTTAATACTTCTGCATCACAAATGACTTGACTATATCCATGAAAGTTGGAGGGTTGCACTTGTTGCTCGTTCTGGCTGAGTTGAGTTGAATAGTGGGTGTTATCCTGCGGTAATCATACCTTGCTCTAAGCGCTGTAATGTTTATATCAGACTTCAAACTGTGACAGATAAGATTCTTTGAAAGTGTCATGCTTCTGGAGATAGTGGTGTCTCACGTTGTACTTTTTTGTGATAATAACTATTAAATTGCAAATCAGACAGTATTTTGGAATGATGGCATTATGAAAACATACTTTTGGCACATATGTCATTTAAAACATGATTCCTCTTAATACTTTTTGACAGAAACATTTTTGCTAGCTAATTCATTTTGACAGTTGACTTGCAACATGAATTTTGAATGTTAATTCGTTGCTAATCAGTAAAGGTTTTGTGATTGGGTACAACCACTGTGTATTCTCACATAAAAATATGAATTTAAGTAACAGAGTTAGAAAATTTGGAATGATAATTTATGCCGGAGTGAATTTAGGGAAATATACACTTGATAATTTGTTAAGTTGCCTGGATATAAATTTAACAGGTTTAAACTGACTCAGCATGTGTGTAATGTGAATGAGTGGTTGATTGGATGAGATTGTCCAGGAGTAAAGGAGGAGTTAAAGTGTGTTGGAGTGCAGGGGGTGTGGCCTAAAGAGTATTTGGTCTAGCCCCTGGTCAGATCTGTTTGATGACCTCTGATATACAGCATATCTGAGAGTTATGAAAAAGATAAATTGGACAATAAGGATGTAATATAACAATTTTAAATAGCAACTCCTGTTAGTCATTTGATTTTGAAACTACTACCCCCAAATATAATATAGAAAAACATTGAAATAACATTGAACACAAGCTTTATTTTAAGTTAGCTTTTAAAATAGAAATCCAAATTGATGAAATATATTTTTACTTTCTTGTAGCTGTAAACTTGTGTTATTAACATTTTTCAGTACAGCTAAAATTTTAAAATATTTTAGTAGAAAGTCATTTTCTCCATATCACTCTTCCTTGAAACAAATTGTTTATTCTCTCAAAATGCAAAGTTAAACGGTGCTGCCAAAGCTCATTAGTGCAAGGGGGTGCCAGAGAGCCATGTTTTGATATTTTCAATATATTTCATTGTATTTATTTGAGGGCATTGAGCTTTGGAAAGCCTGGCAAATCTAGTAGTAATAATAATTATTATTTTTCCTATTAGCATTGTTTCTTCACTACTCTAAAATGAATATATAATAAATGCCAAGTACAATAAATGCAAAGTACTTAAATATGATCTACTGTAGTATTTTTATCTAAGCTATATATAAAACTTTTTCTTTTTTTGTTTAAATGTTTTCTTAAAATTGTATCCTTTACCCTTCTGAAACTGTAAAATTACAAATAACAGGTTTAGTAATAATTGACTGTGTGTCATGCAACGTCATAAAAGACTAATAGGACTTGAAGTATAAAGCTGTTGTGATAATGGTTAAAATTACTGCTTCAAAGAGTCATAACTGTTAACTGAAGCCAAAAGTGGAAACTACTTTCAAAATAGTACAGTACTATTCTATTGGCCTTATTGAAGAACAGAGTCAATTAAAGAAAGCAGTGGGTATTATGTAGAAAGCACAAAGTCAATAGCGTGACATAAAGGAGCTTATCCACAAAACTATTACCTTATATGGCGTGCAGTTTCTTTTGCATAAGCATATCTATTTCAATTTAGAATGTACACTACTGCCACAGCCCTTCTGAGGTGAGTTATACTGTATACACTGCCCTAAATACTAATTCATTAAATTCATGCTTATTGACATGCAGATAATCTTATTTACAAACCTACCTTTCTCTATTACTTCAAAGGTGAAGAGCCATTGTCATGCACTATACCTTAGTTCAGAGATCAAACGTGATGCATGCATTACTCTGCAACCAGATGATGAATACTAGACTGGGATTAGTTGCATGTGTCAGAATTACATGTTTCAGTGAATGAAAAGAGCTCAGAAATAGACCAATCGCTTCATTTAAGTTGCTTTTGTGGTAAACTAATTACCCTGTTATTTATGTGACATGCTATAGTCTGAGTCTGCAGTACCACTTAAAACATAGTTTAGAACACAAAGAAAGTGAACAAAAGTGGCTGTTCAGTGATGAATCTAAGAAACAGTCGGATTACTTTTGGCTGTCTTTTCCTAAATGTTAATATACAGAGTGGACCCTTGACTTACGAACTCAATTCGTTCGCGAGGGTGGTTGTAACTCAAGTTGGTTGTAAGTCAAGACTATTTTTCCCATAAGAAATAATGGAAATACCCATAATGCGCTCCGAACCTCCCACAGCAACACTTACTTAACCTTTTCATAATAAAAAAGGGTTGTATAATGTGCATAATTTACCAAAAACACCAATAATGTTTCTAATGTACTAACCAAAAAGTTAAAAAATGCGTAGCCAACCAGAAACAATTTCACACTGTACTCACCATTTAATTTTACATCTTTGGGCTGCAGGAAGGGAGGAGGAGGAGAATGAAACGGAATGTGGTTATTGTTTAGAAGGAGCCTCCTTATGCAAATCTTTTCTTTGTAAAATTGTTGAGATGGTGGATTTCGACATGCTGTACATATTAGCGAGATTGGTCACACGAACACCACTCTCATATTTCCGCACAATTTCCTTCTTCATTTCAATTGTGATCGCTGTTTCTCAAGTTAATAATGACAGTAGTCGAGCACTCAGTTCAAATCTGGTCATGTTGTGAACTGCTGTAATAATACACTCCAAAGCAAGCCGGTGCTGACATCATGTGCCGCGCCAGCCCGCTAGCTAACATCCCTTAACAATCACTTTCTTTACCTTCGTTACCTTTTCTTCCTCCCTTACCAATTATGCGTCTTGCTTGCCATGATCTTAGTGAATTATATATTGTCACAAGAACGAGACATGGACAGATAAAGGTTTGAGGCAGCCACCCGTATAATGTGTTATCCTGGCTGCAAAAGTTGTTTTAACAAATAATCAGCACTGAAGTGCATTCAACTGAGTCCAAAACAAGACTGAGGAAACAAAGGAAAAAGGGGCAGGTTTTAAAGGGAAAGACAGGAAGTGAGGTCATATGGATCCGGCACGTGGAGCTGGTGTGGCCGACTTCCATTGGCTCAGTCCCGGAAGTGATGTCAGGAGAGCCAGGTGAAATCCCCCGGGAATGGTCTACAGGCAAGGGAGAAAAAGAGTCAGTGCACTCTGCTACACCCCAGCATGCCTCCGAACTGCCTTCACTCAAGCCCTTTAGCTGCCTCCTATGCGCACGTATGTGACAAGGCCCCCCCCCCGGGCGACCCTAACCGAGAGGTCGTGAACCCGAGAAAGAGCATCAGCGTTGGCGTGGAGAGCGCCCCGACGATGAATGAGCGAAAACTTGTACGGCTGTAGGTCAAGAAACCACCGGGTGACCCGCGGATTCGACTCCTTGTGCAGGGCCATCCACTGTAGAGGTGCATGGTCCGTGACAAGGGTGAATTCCCGGCCCAACAGGTAGTACCTAAGCTGAGTAATCACCCATTTAATCGCCAGAACCTCCCTTTCCACCGCAGCATACCTGGTCTCCCGGTCCAACAGTTTCCGGTTCAGGAACATGATGGGGTGCTCCACACCATCAACGCTTTGGCTCAGCACGGCGCCCAGGCCTGTGTCCAAAGCGTCCGTCTGGAGGATGAAAGGCAAAGAAAAGTTAGGTGCCATCAAAATAGGTGCAGACATAAGGGCCTGCTTTAAGTCACCAAATGCAGTGCCTGTTTTTTCAGTCCATACCACAATGTTCGGGGCCCTCTTCTTTGTTAAATCAGTCAAGGGCGCTGCTCTCTCTGAAAACCGGGGTACAAACCGACGGTAGTTTTTTCCTTCGCGGAGTCCGTTAAAGGAACCTGCCAGTACCCTTTTGTCATGTCAAGTGTGGTCAGATATTGAGCCTGTCCAAGCCTCTCGAGGAGGTCGTTCTCGCGTGGCATTTGATAGGCATCAAATTGGGAGACCTGGTTAAGCCGACGGAAGTCATTGCAGAACCTCCAACTCCCGTCAGGCTTACCGACAAGCACAATGGGGCTGGACCAGGGACTATAACTTTCCTCAATCACACCTATTCCAGCATGCGCTTGATCTCAAGCTCCACTTCAGCCTTTTGCCTCGGGAAGATGATACGGGCGTTCTCGGACAACAACCCCGGGCTCTGTCACGATGTTGTGCTCAATCAGAGAGGTCCTTCCGGGGTTCTCACTGACTACCTCCCAACGTCCGGATAACTGTTTCCAGCTCCTGCCGCTGTCTGGGACTTAAGTCCGTGCGGAAGTTAAGGTCGTGTGTGAGCGAAGAGTGAGCGGGGCTGGCCGGAGGAGGGAGTGGGGTCCCTGTCCTTCCACGGTTTCAGCAGGTTCACATGATAAACCTGCTCCTTCGGCCGACGATTGGGTTGACTCACCAAATAGTCGACCAGTCCCTTCCTCTCCTTAACTTCGTAGGGGCCCTGCCAGTGGGCAAGCAATTTAGAGTGGGAGGTAGGCACTAGGACCATGACCCGATCTCCGGGGAACTCCCAAGAGACGTGCGCGTTGTAGTACCGGCCTGTGCTGCTTGAGCCTCCTCCATGTGACTTTTAAGGACAGGCCAATCTTTCCAAATCTATCGCAGAACTGCCGATATACTCCAGTATGTTTGTAGAGGGAAGAGCCTCTTCTTCCCAGCCTTCTTTCAAAATATCTAATATGCCCCGAGGTTGTCGCCCATACAGTAGTTCAAAAGGGGAGAACCCCGTGGAGGCTTGTGGGACTTCCCGATAGGCAAAAAGGACGAGGGGGAGGAGCTGATCCCAGTTCCTTCCATCCTCTGACCACCTTACGCAGCATTTGCTTGAGAGTTTGATTAAACCTCTCTACTAATCCGTCGGTTTGAGGATGATACACCGAGGTCTTTAAATGCTTTATTTTCAGTAATCTGGCAGTCTCCTTGAACGTCTCCGAGGTGAAGGGGTCCCCTGGTCTGTCAAGACTTCTTTGGGGATCCCCACGCCAATACCCCTAGTAATTCCCGTGCGATGGCTTTAGAGGTAGCTGAGCGCAACGGAACAGCTTCGGGGTATCGTGTAGCATAATCCACGAGGACTAAAATGTACTTGTGTCCTCGGCTGAGGGCTCAGGGTCCCACCAGGTCACCCCATTCTGTGGAAGGGAACGTCAATCAGTGGAATAGGAACGAGAGGAGCACGGTCCCTCCTAGGAATTTGTCGCAGTTGACACTCCGGGCAGGAAGCGCAAAAGCGACGAACCTCCTCATTAATTCCTGGCCAGTAGAAACGGAGCTTGATCCGCTCCAGAGTTTTTTCAGTGCCCAGGTGGCCACCTAGGAGATGGGCCTGTGCTAGTTTGCAGACCTGCCGCCGGAAGGTATGCAGCACTAGCAGCTGCTCTCTCTGCCCGCCATGCATTGCTACACGGTAAAGGAGGTCATTATCTAGCACAAAGTAGGGGCCCTGTGGCATCGACTGATTAGTGCGCTGGCCATTGACAAGGACCACTGCATTTTTTACAAACTTCAGGGAGTCATCATTCCATTGCTCCCTTCTAAAAGAAGCCGGCGTTTCTTTAAATTGGAACCTCAACACGGAGAGAGGGTCAGCGCCGACCTCAATGGCGTGGTTTCCTCCCGCCCACCGGCGTTGGTGGATGACGGTTAGCCCGCGAGGCCCGGAGTTGCCACGCCAGTCAGGGTGACCGCCGCTCTCTCTGCTGGCTGATTACACGGCGTGGAGGCAGCTTGAGACGGTTTATCTCCGCCCATAACGAGGCCCAAATTAACCCGGGAGTGGTATGTGTCTCACCGCTTTTGATTTTAGACCAGTCCCGCCCTAGTATCACCGGGTGTGGAGGATCAGGTAGGACCGCTACGGTGAGTTTACGAACTGACCCTCCGTAACTGATGACACAAGCGGCGGACCTGTACCAGCGGATGTCTCCGTGGACACAGGTTATACCGGTCTTAAATTTTAGCCACTGTTGCGGTTGCACAAAGCAGCGGGCAACAATGGAAATGTTGCTGCCGGAGTCGAACAAACCTGTGGTCTTGTGTCCGCTGACATCACCACGCCAGTATGTGGGACCGCCAACGGATTAGCCAGAGCACACCAACCCTCCTCGCCTCCACCTGCATTCCTCCTGCCTCCAAGCGGTTTGC
>NW_024381195.1:0-14222 GCF_016835505.1 Polypterus senegalus | reverse complement strand
CGGTGCCGGTTCGCACTGTGTCCCTTTATACTGTACGATACGGGTCGGACTCACCTGTATTCCCGCATCGATCATCACTGGAGCCTCCCGAGCAATACGCTGTAAATAATCCCATATTTTCTTCAGCGGTGCTTCAGCCGTCGCTCCCAACTCTTCCACCTGGTTTTGAATGTTTATTAAAGTCTGTAATAAAGCATATATGGGCTCGAGCAATTTCTCGAGATCCCGCAATTTATTTTGTCATTTAATTCGGCCGTAGGTAATTTTACTTCCACTTTTTCCTTACCTACCGGCCGGGAGCCAATAAGCATGTCCTCTCCGGGCACGTGTTCTGCTGGGTCTTGCAAAGGCTCTTGGGATTTGGAGTTTCTTTTAGAGGGCCGGGGTGGCGCTACTGGCCGACTGCAATCCGCCTTTTCTATTTTATCGGCGGATCTTTCAGTCACGTCCCGTCCCTCATTACTTTTAATTACAGCTGGCGCTGCTTCGCCTGCCTCTCCCTTCCCCTTCAGGGAGCTCGATTCCATCGAGGGAACGCTGACCTCACCTCCGTACTGCTGTCGACCTTCTCCTTCCCATAATCCCTCTGGGGAAATCACGTGCCCACTTTCGGCGAATGGAAGGTGGCCCTCATGGTCATATGATCGACTGTAGTCCTTTGAGTGTTCCCAGCCTGCTCCGGGATAGGTCACATGACTCTCTCATGGGATCCCCCATTTTCGATTCCTAGATGGGCTAGCCTGTTCATCATCGCGGCCATCTTGCCTAGGTGGGAAGTACATCTCCGACTCGTCGTCAGAAACGAAGAGACTGGCTCCTGCAAAATAGGAATAATAATTTCCCTGCGTATCGGGCGTTTCTCCCGCACGTACCTCTCTATTTACAGGACGTTTTCCCAGTCCATTTAGGCAGTCCGGCGTGTCCGATGTCTGGCGACCTTCCTGCTGCCTTAACGCACAGGCCCTTTCGCTTCAATCATTATCCGGTCTTCCTCGCTTCCCGTTAGGTAGGTCCACAAAGTCGCGGCGTCATCTAGGGCCGTTTTCCTTGGGCGATCCTCATTCTTTCTCCCAGATTTCTTCCCCATGGTGTATCGATGTATAGACAGGCTGTCTATTGCAGCGCTCTTTGCGGAGGGTAGCGTTTCTACCTTCGGACGTTCGAGCAGGACCTTCTTAGGGTCGTCTGCGTACACAAAATTTGTTTTATATTCAGGTCCTCTGCCAACAGACGGCCAGAGAATCCTGCCAACTACACCAACTGTGACAGATTAAGGGTATGCTCGCATCCTTGCACCCTCAGACCACACGTCAGACACCAGATAAAAAGTCCAATAATTATTTATTATAATATTAATTGTGCACAAAGCACCACCACTCCACTATTCTTCAATAAACAATACAATAAACCAATAAATCACAATCCTCCACTCCCAGACGCTTAGCCACCCTGCCTCCCAACTCAGCTCGTTGTCTGGGAGTTCCCAGAGTCCTTTTATTCCTCCTGACGCGGAAGTCTTTCTGCCCAACAGTTCCACAAGTCCTTATTCCTTCCGGGTCAGGGTAAACAGTACTTTTCTTCACCCCGGAAGCCCGTCGCTCTTCCTGTGATGATCTTCCGGGTCATGGTGCCCAAATACAATACAATACAATACAGTTTATTTTTGTATAGCCCAAAATCACACAGGAAGTGCCGCAATGGGCTTTATCAGGCCCTGCCTTTTGACAGCCCCCCAGCCTTGACTCTCTGAGAAGACAAGGAAAAACTCCCAATAAAAACCTTGTAGGGAAAAATGGAAGAAACCTCGGGAAAGGCAGTTCAAAGAGAGACCTCTTTCCAGGTAGGTTGGGCAGTGGGTGTCAAAATTAGGGGTCAATACAATACAATATACAGAACAGAACAATTCCTTAAGACAGCATAATAATAAAAATTTTAGAAGTACGGTTTAACAGTGGATGATATGACATAATTAGGTTTAGATATTTTAGAGTCCTGAGACCTCATCCATCTAGCTGCCTCCCCATTTGGCCATGCCACGGCTGAAACGTTGCTCCGATGAAAGGACCCCTCTTTCTCATGATTCCTGTAATCCTCCATCAGGGATGACTTTACCATAGGCAGGCAAACAACTTGGCAGGTGGGCCGTGGCACCAATGGCCACATTTGGGTACCGAGAAAGAAACAGAATAGGTGAGGGTTAGTATTCAAATATAATTATCATGTTACTTATGTTATAGTGCTAATGACTAACAACAGAGATGCAATATGTACAGTTAATCAGCAGCTCTAGTCAGGATATGCTAAACTGAAGTAGTGAGTCTTCAGCCGGGATTTAAAGGCTGAGACTGAAGGGGCATCTCTTATGGAAGCAGGAAGGCCATTCCACAGTTTAGGGGCCCTGTAACTAAAAGCTCGACCTCCCACTGTTATTTTATTAATCCTTGGAATCCTAAGCAGACCGGCATCTTCAGATCTTAATGTGTGCTCAGGTTTGTAAGTCATGATAAGTTCAGACAAGTAAGCCGGACCTTGGCCATTTAATGCTTTATATGTTAAAAGGAGGATTTTGAAATCTGCCCTGGACTTAACTGGGAGCCAGTGTAAAGATTTAAGAACTGGGGTTATGTGTTCATATTTTCTTGTTCTTGTAATAATTCTTGCAGCGGCATTTTGGATTAACTGGAGGCTGTATAGAGAACAGTTTGAACAGCCAGTGAACACCGCATTGGAGTAGTCAATCCTACTAGAGATAAATGCATGAATTAATTTCTCACAATCCTGTTTATTTAGAAAGCGCCTTAATTTCCTAACATTTTAAGATGGAAAAAACATGTTTTGGACGACTTTGTAATATGCACTTTAAATGACATGCTAGAGTCAAAGATAACACCTAGATTGCGGGCTGATTCAGTAAAATTAATTGGGATTCCAACTAAGTTAAATGACGACAAAATATTGCTGTGATCAGCGTCATTCCCTCCAACAATTAACATCTCTGTTTTATCTGTATTTAAAGACAAGTAGTTCTCATTCATCCATTCCTTTAATTCACTAACACAACTAATTAAAGACAACATCGGAGAAACTTCATTTGATTTAAATGAAAGGTATAACTGGGTGTCATCTGCATACGAGTGAAAATTAACATTATGTTTCCTAATGAGAGATCCCAGTGGAAGCAAGTAGTGAAGTGAAAACAGTAAAGGTCCCAGTACTGAGCCCTGCGGGACACCATATTGAACTTCTGTGTATAATGATGGAGTACTGTCTGCACATTTCTGTACATACTGGAATCAATTTGATAAATAAGAATTGAACCAAGCGAGCACAGTGCCTGTAAGCCCAACATCATTTTCTAGTCTGTGTAGTAAAATAGAATGGTCAATGGTGTCAAATGCTGCACTTAAGTCCAATAACATAATTACAGTGGAATTTCCTTCATCAGAGGATATCAGAATGTCATTTACAACCCGTGTTAGTGCCGTTTCTGTACTATGACCAGTGCGAAAGCCAGACTGGAATTTCTCAAATAAATTGTAACGCGTAAGGTGTGACTGAAGCTGACTGGCGACTACTTTCACTAGTATTTTAGAGAGAAATGGTAAATTTGAAATAGGCCTATAGTTATTTAGTATGTGTGGGTCTAGGTCTGACTTTTTAAGGTTTAATGACTGACACTTTTAGTGTCAAATCAGTCCATTGGCCTACCGACAGAGACTGCTAGTGGCCCCCAAGGTATCCAGCAGGGCTGTGTATAAAGACTACCTAGTCCATGAGGCCCTGCTGGAATTCGGGGCCCGTATATGTTCTCGGCAATCCACCACAATATATATATATATATATATATATATATACTAATAAAAGGCAAAGCCCTCACTCACTCACTCACTGACTGACTCATCACTAATTCTCCAACTTCCCGTGTAGGTAGAAGGCTGAAATTTGGCAGGCTCATTCCTTACATCTTCCTTACAAAAGTTGGGCAGGTTTCATTTCGAAATTCTACGCATAATGGTCATAACTAGAAGCTATTTTTCTTCCTTTACTGTAATGGAGTTGAGCTCGAAAGCCGTGGGGGGCGGAGTTTCATGTGACATCATCACGCCTCCCACGTAATCACGCAGTACGTAGAAAACCAGGAAGAGCTCCAAAAAGCGCTGAAGAAAACATGCATTATATAATTAAGAAGGCAGCAAAACAATTAGAAGCGAGCGAGTGACATATAAAACCATATTCAGTGGCTCATGTGAACTGACGAGTCGCGCAGACAAAAGCAACAGTTCCAAAGAGTGCTGAACAAAACCAAATTACACTGCTACGCTTAGCCGACGTCCGAGGTTCGATTCCCGAGAGGGGATGCGCTGAGTATGTACGCATGCGTTTTTATTCATTTTACCTTTGCATCCCCTTGGTTTGAGACATATGAAAAAATATGCAGTTAACGCAGAAAGACAAATCACCAATTGAAGCTTTATGAATAATGGATACTTTACTCTCGCTCAATGATTGTTTCGGTAAAGCCATACTCAGTTTATTCATTAGATGAACGGTAAAAAAGTAAGAGCGAGGGGAGGGTTACTTATTGAGGCACGCAGGCAAAACCACAATAGCACACGGGCTCGATGTACTGTAGTGCACGTCAACTCAACTCGATCTGAATTGCACAATCACATTCAAAAAAATATTTCTTTTCAAGTTCTATTTAGTCCATATGTGTCAAACTCAAGGCCCTAGGGCCACATCCGGCCCGGCGTGTAGTTATATCCGGCCCACGAGATCATTTTATATACTGTATTATTGTTATTAATGGCCCGGGGATATGAAGCGCTGGTAACACAATAAACTACAGATCCCATAATGCAGCGCTTCAGCTGCCTTGCCTAACACTTACGCGTAATCAAGTCTAGCTTATGATGCTGCAAGTTATTGCGAAGCTAGCCCACACGATGCCGAAGAGAAAAGGTGATTCTGAACATAGAGCCTTTAAAAACCGATGGGAGGCTGAGTATATGTTTACTGACATTGCCGGTAAACCCGTGTGTCTCATTTGTGGAGCTAATGTGGCTGTAATTACAGAATTTAATCTAAGACGGAACTATGAGACAAGACATCAAGATAACCTGAAAGACCTGAACGAGATACAGAAAGCAGAAGAGTTAAAGAAGAATCTGACACTTCAGCAGACGTTTTTACCCGTACAAAATCACAAAGTGATTTCAAGTGAAGCTGCTTTTATGGGAGACACAAATGCACCAGTGCAACTTGCCCCACTTTCCCTGTTGCCAAGTAATGTTGAACCAAGTCGGCACTACGGTGTTCCCAAATACGCATTTTGCTGATAAACTGAGCTGATATATATATATATATATATATATATATATATATATATATATATGACAGCAACACTCATCACTCACAACAGTGACAAAACAATTACATTGACAATCATGCTACCTTATTTTCAAAATGTTTCCTTTTCTTTTTCATTACTTCTTTAACACACTACTTCTCCGCTGCGAAGCCGCGTATTTTGCTAGTATATATATATATATATATATATATATATATATATATGTATATATATACATTTATATGCTATAGTTAACTGAAGGTTCATGGAAATCAACTCTGAACAATTGTATAGAACTGGTTGGTCATTGCTTCAGTTAATGCCTCCTGATTATATGTTAAGAGTCACCAGAGACTAATTACTCCATACTGTTATAAATTTCAGATTTACCAAATATGTAAATAAATATGCTAGACAGATTATGAAAACTAGTTCATCAGTTTTGCACAGAATGACTAAAGCAATGAAATAATGGATAGATGTTTTGAGCGGAACGACTCATTAACAGAGAACATAAATAACGCATTTTGGCTGAGATGACAAAAACAAATGAGAAGATAAAAAACAGCAGACAATTGTACACAATCAGTTGCATGGATGTACAAATCATTTTCTATTTGTTCACAGCAATGGGAATATGCTGTTATGATGTGCACAACTAATAAGCAGATATGGAGTTTGAACAGCTAGTTTTGAGAATTTCAGTTCTGATCTGAGAAATGCACCAGAGTGATTGAGAAAAACTTGAAGAATGACAGTCATTTTTCTTCATTGACACCCCATTTTTAGGGGCTCAAAGGTATTTGGACATTTGACTGACAAACTGTTCCATAGTCAGGTGTCAGCAGGTCCCTCATTATTCCATTCAAATGTATTAAGATCTATAGAATTTGTAGCCCAAGTCAACACCATCAACTTTTCTATCATGTCCTTCAAACCATTTGTGAAGAATTTTGCCAGTCTGGCAGAGTGTACTCTCACATTGAAACAGGCCACTGTCATCAGGAAATAGTGTTGTCATGATGGGGGGTACGTGGTCTTCAACTATCTTTAGGTTGGTGGGACGTGTCAAAGTAACACCCACATGAATGCCAGGTCCCAACGTTTCTGAGCAGAAAGAACATTATTAAGTAGAGTATCCCACTGCCTTATTACTATCTTGCCTTATTCCCATAGTGCATACTCCTGTCATATTTTCTCCAGCTAAACAACACAGAGGGACCTGACCACCACATGTCCTAAAACAAAACGCAATTCATCACATCAAGCAATCTGCTTCCATTGCTCCATAGTCCAGTCCTGACACTTACGTACCCATTGTAGGTGCCTTCATTGGTGGACAGGAGTCAGCATGGACACTCTGACCAGTCCGCGTCTACACAGCCCTGTCTGTTCTGACTCCTTTCTCTTGTGACCAGCATTAGGTTTTCACTAATTTGTGTTATAGTAGCTCTTCTGTGGGATCAGAGCAGACAGGCTAGCCTTCACTCCCCACATGCATTATTGAACCTTGGGTGCCTGCTACCCTGTCGCCAGTTGACTGGTTGTCCTTCCTTGGACCACTTTTGGTAGGTACTCACTACAGCATACTGCGGACACTCCAGAAGACCTTCCGTTTTGGAGATTCTCTAGCCATCACAATTCGGCCCTTGTTAAAGACACCAAGTTCTTATGTTTGCCCATTTCTCCTTGTTTCCAACCCTTTTTCGAAGTGACTGTTCACTTGTTGGCTAGTATTATCTACCTCTTCGCAGGCACCATTGTTATGAGATAATCCAAGTGATCCACTTCAACTGGCAGCAGTTTGAATGTTGGGGTTTATTGTAGTCTGAATACAAACCTTTAATGTCTATTGTAACAATCACTGCATATTGAGGACATTCCTAAAAGTGCAGCCTAACAAACATAAATAAAAAGTAAAATCTCACATGTGATGCTAACTGGGACTTAATTAACCATTTTGGAAGTAATTAAGATAACATGCTTTGGTGCTTTGTTTTAAGAAAGACAGTTTTGAAAATTGTTGATGTTTTCTTAATGAAGACTTTAATGTTTCGAAAACTTATTGAACACTTTCTTCTCAAAATAAATTTAGCATTTCAGGCAAATATGCTTGATAAACAAGCGTAACAAAAATCATAAAGATCAGTCCACTGGAAGCCGAGTTGTTTCACGTGGACAGACAGACAGACAGCCATGAGGAGAGGGGCAGAGAATCAACCCCAAGTTCTTAATTTCATATTAGAAAGATGTGATGATGTGCCTTTTAAATTTATATTTCTTTGCCATGATATTGGACAAAAATGATGACTTTTTAGGTTTAACACTGGTAATTCTCAACAGAATGTTTCCAGCACAGAATAATAACACAATAATTACACAAATTTTGCAGGAGTTGATGACCTGACCTTTACAGTTTATGATTTGACTGCAATTTCTTTTGTTCTTCTTCCAATGCAAATGAGATCTGATTTGAATTGTCTTTCATTCCTGTTTGTCCTCATCCACACCCTGTAGACGTGTCCCACCCTGCCTGATCTGCTATATAAGGAGGTCTGGCTGTTGATCACAACATACATCTCAGTGTCAGCCCCACCATGAAACTCGCTGCCTCCCTGGTTCTCCTGTGCCTGTGCTCTGCACTAATGGCTTTGGTGAGTTGTGACCTGTGATTTAGATACACAAATATGTCTACTAAACCTTATTTTTCTTTTGCATGTTCCCTATTTGTAAATTTTTTGTCCTTTCTTTTAAGCAGCAGGTCATCTGAAATCTATTTTCCATTTACTAAAACGTCCTCATAATTTTGTTGTCACTTTACAGAAATGTGCTTTTGCAGCTGTCTTGCCTGATGATCAATCAATGGACCTGAACAATGTGTGAGTAGAATGGGGAATGTGCCGCTCAAGAATATTTCTCAGTTCTTTCTCAAATCACTCTGGTTTATGGGAGGCTCATCACAACTTATTCACTTGTCATCTCTAATTTAAACTAAAGTAGAGGTAAACTACTCAACCTAACTGAAACATTTGCCTCCGTTGAAACTAAGATAGTAGAGAATCTTTATACTTTTCATTTCCCAATAGCCAAAAGGATTCATTTGAGATACATTTTGTCAGCAGTCATTTTACACAAACATTCAAATCTGTGACTGCATACCTCCAGATTTTGTGTGTGTGTCTTGTATGTGTCTGTGCACATCGACTGTTCAGGCTCCATACAGCAAAACACGAACATGTCAGTTGAGTTGTCAGCTTTGCTTGTCCAACAGTATTAAGTACTGAGCTGTAGTTTGTTTATCAGGACTTTGACTTTGCAGCTTGTGTTATCCACATGTGCCAGGATGGTATGAACTACCACAAATTTATTACGTTTTACTGTTTTTTACTATGGTTACTTACTCACTGTAATGTAAAATAGTTAGGTCTATTGTGTGTTAGCTCTAGCGAGCGGAAGCAGAGAGCGGATCAGCGAGCGGAAGCAGAGAGCGGAAGCAGAGAGCGGATCTGCGAGCGGAAGTAGTGAGCAGAAGCAGAGAGCGGATCAGCGAGCGGAAGCAGAGAGCGGAAGAAGAGAGCGGATCAGCGAGCGGAAGCAGCGAGTGGTTCAGCGTGCAGAAGCAGAGAGCGGCAGCGTCTCCCACAGGCACGTAGCCCTTCGAAAGCACCCGAGCAAGTTCACCTGAGGTAAAGCCGGCAGCTGACCAGTAGAAATAACCGGCAGTGAGAAATTAAAAGTCGATCGCTCAGCGGGTGGTGGAAACTTAAAGCGACGGTGATTCAGCTGAACATGGAAAGCGCCGAAGCACCTATAAAAACGGCAAAGACGACTTCAACATTTAATGTAAGTTCTATCTGCTCTCTGCCCATCGAGGGCACGTTTATATGTTGCGTGTCCTGCAGTATGTACAGCTCAGGTTTTCCGGCCGACAGTGCAGATAGCTTCACCTGCCAAAAATGTTTAGTTAATTTAGAGTTGGTCGGGAAAATACGCGAATTGGAGGACCGCGTTAGGAATCTGATAGCAATTAGGCAAACCGAAAATTGGATCGACTCGGTTTGTTTAGACAATTCGGCTACATCTGATTCGGCTTCAGTCTCTCCAGGTCCCACTGTAGTCAGTGCGGCGAAATCAGCAGCACCAATTCAACCACAGGGCGAGTGGGTAACAGTAAGACGGGGTCTAAGAATCCAAAATTTAGTCCCCCAGCACCCAGGTCACCAATTCGACCCAGAACAGGTTCTCAGCTCTCCGCAGCGCCTGTGGAAACTGAGAATAATAAAGTGCTCATAATTGGCGATTCCATAGTGCGGAATGTTAGAATTCCAAACTATGTTAAACCAGCAGTTAATGTTAAGTGCCTTGCAGGGGCCAAGATTTCTGGCATAAAGGCTGTATTGGACCGTGTTGCCGACGATGAAGTATCTACCTTATTGCTGCATGTCGGCACTAATGATATTTATTTACAGCAATCTGAGGTATTAAAGCGGAACTTCATCTCTATGCACCAAAACTAAAACAAAATAATAACTGGAGGGATCTTATGTATTATCCCAAAATATGGCAGCAAAACTGCCTGGTTGACTGATTAGAGCACCATCCAGGCCGCAGTCATGTGATCTTAAATCACAGGCTGTTCTTTATCCCACCTGTTATTTTCCTGAAGCTGTTACCCATAATCCCTGTTGTGGGGCATCCAGTAAATTTAGTCTTGATACAAACCATAAATTAATTGATAACCAAAAAATAAGGTGTATAATTAGACCAAGGGATAAAACCAGACACTCCACCAGGGGCATCTGTAATAGAAATTTAATTCAAATTAAAACAAAAAATATATCAGCAGTTCAGAAAGAACCATGCAGTTTTAAATGCTGTTTATTGAACATTCGCTCTCTTGGCACTAAAGCTGTTTTGGTAAATGATATATATTAAGTACAAAATCTGATCTGTGTCTTCTTACTGAAACCTGGCTTAGTAAATGTGACACTGTTCCCTAGCTGAGGCGTCACCAGATGGATACTCGTTCCTTCATAAGTCTAGAGATTCTGGTCGAGGAGGAGGCCTTGGAATAATTCATTGTAACAAAATGCAAATCACTCCTAAAAATTTAGGCAACTTTACATCCTTTGAGGCATTCATTTTAAATATTAAAACAGATTCCAACACAATTATAGTGCTAGTCTACAGACCACCAGGGCCATATTCATTGTTCATGACTGAATTTAGCAACCTTCTGTCTGATTTGGCTATAAATTATGATCACGTAGTTCTGATGGGGGATTTTAATGTACACATTGATGTGGAAACTGACACTTTTAGCAAATGTTTTACTTATTTGTTAAATTCAGTAGGATTTTGTCAGATTGTCAAAGGTCCAACTCATAATCATAACCATACATTAGATTTAATTATAACTTACAAAGTTGAAATTCAAAATTTAAATATTACTCCATTAAATGTAGTTATTTCCGATCACTTCTTAATTACATTTGATTTAGTTCTGCCCATGCCAGCACTCAGATTAAAACAAAGACAGTGCGACATCTAGATTGTAATTCTGCTTCTAAATTTATAGATACCTTGAGTAAGTCGAGTGTAATTGTGGAAAACCATTTAGATCAGTTAACATCAAATGTAAACGTGGAAAACAATTTAGATCAGCTAATATCACATTATAATGTGACCTTGAGAGATGCTCTGGACACAGTGGCTCCCTAAAACAAAAGTGATCAAAGCACATAGAAACTCTCCCTGGTTTAATGAAAATACTCGAGCTCTTAAATTAGAGTGTCGAAAACTGGAGCGCAGATGGAGAACAACAAAGCTACATGTCTTTCAAATTGCATGGACAGAGAGTGTAATAAATATAAAAAGCCCTCTTTAAAGCTCGCTCAGAATACTATTCTACATTAATAGATAGCAATAATAAAAATCCTAGGGTACTTTTTAGAGCAGTGGCTAAATTAACAAATGGGAATTCAGATCAACAGTGCAAAATACCAACAGATATTAGCAGTACAGACTTTATGAACTTCTTCAATGAGAAAATTAAAAATATAAGATCCCAGATCTCAGCATCACAGTACAAACCAAATACTAGCTTAGCAGACCCTGTCACATTGCATTCAGCACTTTAATAATTTTAATCCTGTAACTCACCAGGAAGTCTTAACTTTAATTACTAAAATGAAGCCCACTACTTGTTCCCTAGATCCAGTGCCAACAAAACTAGTAAAAGTGCAATGGATGTTCTTGCAGCCCTATTCTAACCATTATCAATAGTTCATTACTGCATGGCACTACCTGATGCACTAAAAGTGTCAGTCATTAAACCTTTACTTAAAAAGTCAGACCTAGACCCACACATACTAAATAACTATAGGCCTATTTCAAATTTACCATTTCTCTCTAAAATACTAGAAAAGTAGTCGCCAGTCAGCTTCAGTCGCACCTTACGCATACAATTTATTTGAGAAATTCCAGTCTGGCTTTCGCACTGGTCATAGTACAGAAACGCACTAACACGGGTTGTAAATGACATTCTGATATCCTCTGATGAAGGAAATTCCACTGTAATTATGTTGTTGGACTTAAGTGCAGCATTTGACACCATTGACCATTCTATTTTACTGCACAGGCTAGAAAACGATGTTGGGCTTACAGGCCCCGTGCTCGCTTGGTTCAGTTCTTATTTATCAAATCGATTCCAGTATGTACAGAAATGTGCAGACAGTACTCCATCATTATACACAGAAGTTCAATATGGTGTCCCGCAGGGCTCAGTACTGGGACCTTTACTGTTTTCACTTTACATGCTTCCACTGGGATCTCTCATTAGGAAACATAATGTTAATTTTCACTCGTATGCAGATGACACCCAGTTATACCTTTCATTTAAATCAAATGAAGTTTCTCCGATGTTGTCTTTAATTAGTTGTGTTAGTGAATTAAAGGAATGGATGAATGAGAACTACTTGTCTTTAAATACAGATAAAACAGAGATGTTAATTGTTGGAGGGAATGACGCTGATCACAGCAATATTTTGTCGTCATTTAACTCAGTTGGAATCCCAATTAATTTTACTGAATCAGCCCGCAATCTAGGAGTTATCTTTGACTCTAGCATGTCATTTAAAGCATATTACAAAGTCGTCCAAAACATGTTTTTCCATCTTAAAAATGTTAGGAAATTAAGGCGCTTTCTAAATAAACAGGATTGTGAGAAATTAATTCATGCATTTATCTCTAGTAGGATTGACTACTGCAATGCGGTGTTCACTGGCTGTTCAAACTGTTCTCTATACAGCCTCCAGTTAATCCAAAATGCTGCAAGAATTATTACAAGAACAAGAAAATATGAACACATAACCCCAGTTCTTAAATCTTTACACTGGCTCCCAGTTAAGTTTAGGGCAGATTTCAAAATCCTCCTTTTAACATATAAAGCATTAAATGGCCAAGGTCCGCTTACTTGTCTGAACTTATCATGACTTACAAACCTGAGCGCACATTAAGATCTCAAGATGCCGGTCTGCTTAGGATTCCAAGGATTAATAAAATAACAGTGGGAGGTCGAGCTTTTAGTTACAGGGCCCCTAAACTGTGGAATGGTCTTCCTGCTTCCATAAGAGATGCCCCTTCAGTCTCAGCCTTTAAATCCCGGCTGAAGACTCACTACTTCAGTTTAGCATATCCTGACTAGAGCTGCTGATTAACTGTACATACTGCATCTCTGTTGTTAGTCATTAGCACTATAACATAAGTAACATGATAATTATATTTGAATAGTAACCCTCACCTATTCTGTTTCTTTTCTCGGTACCCAAATGTGGCAATTGGTGCCACGGCCCACCTGCCAAGTTGTTTGCCTGCCTATGGTAAAGTCATCCCTGATGGAGGATCACAGGAATCATGGGAAAGAGGGTCCTTTCATCGAGCAACGTTTCAGCCGTGGCATGGCCAAATGGGGAGGCAGCTAGATGGATGAGGTCTCCAGGACTCTAAAAATATCCAAACCTAATTATGTCATATCATCTACTGTTAAACCGTACTTCTAAAATGTTTATTATTATGCTGTCTTAAGGAATTGTTCTGTTCTGTGTATTGTATTGTATTGACCCCCTACTTTTGACACCCACTGCACGCCCAACCTACCTGGAAAGGGGTCTCTCTTTGAACTGCCTTTCCCGAGGTTTCTTCCATTTTTCCCTACAAGGTTTTATTGGGAGTTTTTCCTTGTCTTCTTAGAGAGTCAAGGCTGGGGGGCTGTCAAAAGGCAGGGCCTGTTAAAGCCCATTGCGGCACTTCCTGTGTGATTTTGGGCTATACAAAAATAAACTGTATTGTATTTTATTGTATTGTAACTACAAGCGATCTGGCAAAGCATATGGGTCAGAGAAAACGGGCTGGATTGGGTCCAAGGGTCCTGCTTGGCATCTCCAGTGCACTTTAAAGACTTCTGACTGTGAACATTTCAGGAGCTGATTGAACACTCTAAGATGTCGTCCACTTTGTTTTCTCTTATCGTTAACCCTCGTGGTCTCTTACAAGTAGTGATTCATGTTTACAGTCGTCCTTCTTCCCATCCTATGTGTTTATGTGTTGATATAAGCCATTTCTGTCTCACTCCCTTTTTCCTCCTCTAGTTATTATCTCTTTTATGTTATTTCTTTTCATTAAATGTATACAAAGCTCCATAGCAGTGGTCTCAGAACAGGAGGGTCTTCAGCTTTGAAAGGTTATTTGTGCTTTGGCTTTGGTGGGTGTAGCCAGGGTGTAAGGCGAGTTCAAGCACCGATAAAACACATGCAGAAAGAAAGTCCAAAAGTTTGTTTTAAAATATTTAGTGAAAATTCAAAGCAAAATCCAC
>NW_024381194.1:0-10502 GCF_016835505.1 Polypterus senegalus | reverse complement strand
AATTTTCAAAATTTTAAAATCTTCCTAAATTTTTTATCCCAAAAGAGGAAGTTATTCCCCATGGTACTGTGCAACTGCCCAAGCAAGCTTTTACCTCAGAGGGCCAATATGTTTAAACTCGGGAATTTTTCCTTTTTATCTTGTTTTTCTTGAGCTTTCTGCAGAAGGTATTGCCTGCTCATCCAGACCAAATATTTCTAAATGGTAAGAGCCGGTACAATGGGTCCAAGCTCAAATGGCTGGAATTATGATTTGCAGGGCTCTTCTCTGATGCCTAGAACCAAATGAGCCTGGTCCCAAAATTAGAAAACATGTTTCATAGTCTGTACAGGCTAAAATAGAACAAGCAGAAAATTCAAAAGTGAAAGTGAAGGTGTAAAAAATCCTGGCACACAATGACAAAAAACATGATTAAGGATTTATCAACAGATATTCAGCACAAGAACAAAAACTTGGTGGAATGAAAAAAGAATGCCAAAAGGCAAAATTAAGAGCAAACAAAATGAAGTATGTGATCCCAAATCAAAAAGAAAATCAATAACAGGTATTTACAAAAGTCAGAAAGTTTAAAAAAATGAAAAGAGCTGAACAAACATGAGTAATAACAAATATTTCAGCTCTACCCCTGAGGTTGTTGTGGTCCCACAGCTGAAGCATCAATGGGCCCAACCTAATTTGGCTAAACATATAAAAAAACAGGAAACATCAATAATATAGTAACTAACAGAAGTCATGTAATTTTCTAACTGGCTTAATTCAGACCAGGATTGTGGAGTGGGGTGTGTGGTTCAGCTAGCGTAGGGCACAAGGCAGGAACAAACCCTGCACTGAGCACCAGTCCGTCACACCAGATACACGCTAGGTCCAAATTAGTTCTGCCAATTCACCTAACCAGCACGCCTAAAGACACACACAAAACAAGGGAGAACATGCAAACTTCAAAAGGAAGGACTTGAGATGGAAACTCTGATTCCCTTACTGCGAGGCAGCAGCATTCCCACTGTGCCACCCAACTAAAGAAGCAAAATATGCAATGAGAAATCAGGTAAAATGACACGTTTTATTGGCTAACTGAACAGATTACAATATGCAAGCTTTCGAGGCAATTTAGGCCCTTTCTTCAGGAAAAATATAAAATACTTACTAAAGATAATATTAATAAAAGATAAACAGAAGCATATTCAATCATATTATTTAATAAATAATGTTCAAAAACAAAAAGAAATAAAAATGAAATGATATTTGAGCCTGCGTAAAGCCTTAGTGAAACCATAACAGCCGGTTTGGGTTTACATTTCTTTTCGACACTCAATCTCCAAGCTCTTCATTGGTTTATGGGGAAAGGGGTATCTCACAATTACTTTCATCTTTCCAGTGTCTCATTCATGGCTCATGAATGTTTGAGCACCGATAGTAGGGGTAAAGTTTGTATGTATATTTTATAGTTTGTATATATCAGGTCCACAAACCCCAGACCAAAGACACAGAGCGTAAGTTCAGCACACAAGACACATTTATTCAGCTGCGGGAAGCACTTTTGTCTCGTTCCTACAGTACCACAGTTCCCAAGCAGAGTACAATGCAGCACCCTTCTATTCTTCTCTTTCTCCTCTCTTTTCTCCTTCTGCCTCCTCCTACACTGGCAAGCCTCATCTGTCTTCCTCCTGACTCTGGCTTTCCAACAGAGTTAGGCAGCTCCTTTAAGCAGGACCTGGGAGGCTACAGGTGGCTCATCATCATTACCTGGAATCACTCTCAGGTGAGGTGGAAGTTCACTGTAGCTATGGCCCATGGAACCCAACAGGGCTGTACCAAACTCCAACTCCCGTGTGCCCCTGTGGAATACATGGTGCCACAGCTTCCCAAGAGGACTGTGCTGTAGCATTCTGGGGAAAGTAATGCCATACACTCCAAGCACCTGGCATCCCAGCTGGGTAAAGGACATCCACCCATCGCAATGTATATATATAAGTGGCGCTAGGGGTCGCTGTTGCCCCGTGAAACCCCACAGACAGACATCCAGGACACACATTTAAAAGCACCAAGAAAATTTTAATATTTTCCTCCAATAAAGTGCACAAAGCACAACACATTCCACAATTCTCCAACAACAATAATAATAATAATAACAACAACAATCAATAACAATCCTCCACTCCCAGCAGCTTCGACACCCAACCTCCCAACTCCGGCTCTTTCTGCTGGGTTTCACCAGTTCTTTAAATAGTCCATGACCGGAAGTACTTCGGGTTGTAGTACGTAGGAGTCCCCAGGTTCGAAACAAACTCAATGTCCCAGGATCGCCTGAGGAAATCCAGGGAACTATTGCCATCTAGGGGAGATGCCACCTAGTGTTACCATTAATGTGTGAAATAGAATGCCAAGAAAGTGTATAGAATGGCAAAATGGGACATCAAAGTATAAAATGATTCAAATTTCAAACAGTTCCTAGGCATTCTATGAATACCAAAAACAAACCATTACTCTGTATAATGCCTGGTATTATATACAATACCTATGGAAAGTATATAAGTAACACAGACATTTCATAGCTTGTCTAAAATTGTCACACATTTTATAGAATGCCTAGGCATTCTGTACAATACCACCATTTCAGAAATTGCTGGTAGCATATATAAATTCTATCTATTCATTTTCCTAACCCAGATTATCCAGGGCAGGGATGTGAGGCAGCTAATATACTGTATATAAATGTATTAGCTTCCCTTTTGCCTATTTACAATACTTGCTTTAAATCAATTTGACACTGTATTTCTATGACTTCTTGCTATTATTAACAGTTTAGAATGGTAATGTTTACTTCTGTTTTCAGACTTGAGGTTTTATTTTGGTATCTATTTTAAATCACCCAGACACTTTCCTACTTTACTTTCCTAACTGTACTGCTGGATTGCTCCTTATAATCAGCCGTCATTTCCTAATTAAAAACCCAACTTATCTTGCCCTTTTGGACTTGTCTTATCACGAGGCATTCATAACTAATAGTTAAGTCAATATCTCTCTTAGTGACCTTAGAACATTAACTGCATCCACATTTCCACAAATCAACAACTTCTGTGGTGTCTGTAGTAGAAGCATGATACTATGAATCCTACTGACTACTCCAATTTTTTGCTTGAAGTCTGGCCTTTCATGATCAGTCATTTGAGCTCTATGAAAAAAAACACTCTCTTGAATGTATATCAAATGCTGACATGCTCTTATTCATTTCTCTTTGCCTTTTACTTGCTGTAGCTCGAGTTTATTCTTACTTGACCTCACTGTACATACTGTACTGATCTTGATTCCTCTGTACTGTCAATTTACTCCTTGTGGTAGTGTTTACATATGCAGACCTTTCAAACTTGTATCCTTGAATTAATCAGATAGTGAATAATGTTGTACTTGTTACATTCAATTTTATTTTGTTTGCTTTATAAAAGCACCTTATAAATTACTTTAGGTAAAATTGATTGATATTCTATCACTGCTGCCATTTAAGAATGCATTCTTTATCCATGGCTCTCACTATAAAAGTGGCACGTTGGTGCAGTGGCAGTGCTTTTGCCTTGCAAAAGGGTTCATGTCCCAGGTGCTTCCTATGTGAGTTTGCCTGTTCTCACTGTGTCCGTATGGAGTTTCTCGTGGTGTCTGGTTTTCTCCCACAATCCAAAAACATGCAGATTAAGTGGAACGGTGATGCTAAATTGCCCTCTGATGTGTGTGTTCACATAGCGATGGGCTGGTGCTCTATCTAGGTGCTATTTCTGCCTTGTATCCTATGATTGCTGAGGCTCAAACATCCCTGTGACCCAGGACTGGATAAGTGGGTTTTGATAATGGATGGATGGACACCTCTCTTTGACACAGAAATAACTGGTTGGGCACTCATTGTCTCCTTCTTGCCTTAATAGCTCATTCATCTGTGCATCCATACATTTTTTGGCCTATTTATTCCATTTCACTTTTGCAGAAAGCCAAGCTACGTTCAACAAAATCCAAGCAAAGCAAGAATGACTTTTTGCCACTACTTACATATGTGGTATCTTAGTATTTAAGTATCTAGTGAAAATACTCAACAAGCCTTAACAATAGCTAGGATTGTCAGATTTGCACGAATAATTTGATTTTAAAGGTTTGTTCATTTTGTTGAATAAACTGGACATAAATGGGTTCCAAGGCGTTAGTATCTCCTTTCGAATACTGAGGCAACCATTTGCTGCATGGAGATGTACTGCTTGTGGGTATAAAAACAAAATCAATAATGAATGAATATGTTTATATCAGTAGAGGCTTCACATCTACATTTATTCAAGGTCTAATAGACCTCTCAGGTTACCACAGAACCAAATAGACCTCACATGTTACTTTGGGATTTTGAGTGAATTTATCTTTGGGACATAATTTTAACAAGGATTTCTTACAATAAGAAAAAAGTTGAGTGCTTGAGAGGTGTGCCTGAAGTAGTTGTATCTACCTTTGTCCTTTGTTTGATCTTCAGCTGAATGTTTAGTAACCACATACATTTAATTGTTTAGTGAGAAAAAGACATATGTGGTTCTGCTTTCTAAGATGTTGTTTTATTTGTCTCTGTCACCACGGCCTGAATTCTCTTTGGTTGAATGCTCCCATTAAAAGGATGCCTCTTATCTGAACTTCCAGATTTTTGGAGCAGGACAGTTATGTCACTTAATCTGCTACTACCAAGGATCAGACTGGCTAGGTGGTATGACTGTCAGGAATATGTTAGGTTATGGTCTGGTTGTTTTGGTATTGTTTTTGAAATGTTAAATATTTTTATTTTGTTTTTTTATTTTTTTATATTTTTGATTGTTATTCTGGTGACATAGTTGTAATAAAAGTCTGTGCATTTGTATGTGTATTTTGCATGGTAGCTTTTGTGGACATCCAAATTTTGTGTATGCAATGTATGAATGCCCAGTGGTTATGGGTGATGCAATATATGCCATGAAACCCTGACTTATTGCCAATTTTCATATAAAAGATGCATGTGTCCAAACTTTAGGAACACTGTAAATGCAACTGCTCAAGGAATTAAGAAAAGATGTAGTAAAGAACAATTCTGAGTTTAACTCTTGTTTTGTTTTGACCTAATGCCATTGACTAGAAATCACACAGGACCTCAACCTTCTCTGTTTCACATCCTCACAATGAAAGTGCTGCCATGAACTTCGGGCCTTTGAGTAATAAAGCACCAGCTTACACATTTTAGCTAAAGAGAACTCTGCTTTCTCAAGTTAGTAAGCAGGCTTCGGACTTCTGTCTGCAACTGTGAGGGTGTCAATTTGTGCCGAGGTCTCTCCCTCCGTGTTTTCAGCCTTGCTGCCTCCAGCTACACTTTTGATTCTGGTTTGTGTTATGTTTCTGACTTACAGATAACACAGTCTCCTATTATTCAGACCTTTGCTACATGTGACAACTCTCTTATCTTGCCTCTAAATGAACCTTTAACCATCTCGATTGCTTTTATTTTACTAATTGTCTGATTGGACACACTTGGCTGTCCAATTTGAACATAATCATGCCTACTGCTTTTGCATCTCTCATACTAATTACACATGCATAATGTACTAAATTCACACCATTTGTCATTGTCTTTGACAATATTCTTCCTCCACTTGATGCAGTCAGACTTACTCCAGAAGTATTCCTACTACCAGTTTCTGCAGAAAAATAGTTTCTTCTCTTTAGTGTCTTCATAATTCTCAACAGCTTTGGTAAATCTCTTTTTTTTTATTATAATTTTGCAGGCGTCTGCAGAGACAATACAAAATTTCTGGGAGTCTGTATGCCATCATTACTTCAGAACTTGACCTAGTGGATGTTCTCCCCTGACCAGAGTCAGATCCCAAGTCCATGGGTCCTTGGGCCTTACAAGAATAAGCCCCCCCCGCCCCCAAATCCTCTGCCATCAACAAATATCAACCATCAGAAATGTCAAATAAAAGCACATTATTCAACATCATGTCAATGTTGATTTTTTAATAATAATACATTTTATTTCAATGGCACCTTTCTAATGCTCAAGAGTGGTTACTATATAACATTCAACACAATCTAATAACTTCATATGCTGAGCAGCTAGAACATAACTATATAATTTACACAAATTCATTTCATTACACACTATGCAACACCCACACCTGCTCAAAGTGCTGTAATGGAGGAAATGTAGAGGACTTGAAACCTTTATTGATGACTGTGCTACTGTATTGTGCCCAGTGGAGCTGGCTTAGGTCACTCTGACTTCTGCGATGCAGAAACTGAATATCATCGAACTTAACTATTTGATCTGTTTGCTTCTGTCTTATGACTTTGGCTCTCCCGAGGTCTATTTTTTCTTGTTCAACCAATTTTTGGAGTTTTTCTTTTCTGTCCTCTGTATTAGCTGATACACCTAATCACATTCTGAAATCAAGGACTCTATCTCATCCTAAATCTACCAAAGCTACTATGGACTGTTTTATTTGCTTTGTATCTTTTATTAGATTTAATAACATGAACTGTCTCTACTTAATGTTGCTATGTCAAATGCAGATATATACTCTTGCCAACTTTATATATAAGGCTTTTAATTAGAATGCAATATAAAACGGTTTCTGATAAGACTGAAAGTTTATTTTTCACTTTATTGTTTAAATTTTGTTTTTTTTATCAATGCTCAGATTGTTTTTCTGTTTAGTATGCTTACATCTATTAGAAATTATTGAAATATTAATTAATGATAACATCCAAATAACTAGTTGCCAAGTCACCATTATTTGAGCTGGGTTGTTTTATATGAAGAGCTGTTAATTGGGGAAGAAAGCAATAGCCTATATACACTTTGCATATAGAAATAAAACATAAATATAGCACATAATGGTGCACAGTGGCACAGTGGTAGCTGCTGCTGCCTACGCAGTTAGGAGACCTGGGTTGCTTCCCTGCATTGAGTTTGTATGTTCTCCTGTGTTTGCATGGGTTTCCTCTGGTACTCGGTTTCCTCCAGATCCAAAGAAATGCAGGTTAGGTGCATTAGTGAATCTAAATTGTGCTTTGTGTGTGTGTGTGTGTGTGGTGCACCTCGGTGGGTGGTCCTGCACGGGGTTTGTTTCCTGCCTTGCGCACTGTGTTGGCTGGGACCCCGTGACCCTTTAGTTTGGATATAGTGGGTTGGATAATGGATGGATGGATATAGCACATAACATTTTCACATAATGTAACATTTTTAGACCCACTTACTCTATTTCAGGGTCACAGGAAGGTTCCACTGATGCTTGCACAGACAGACAGCCCATTTATTTTTAGAAACATGTTAAAACAGTATTTGACTTGCTACAAAACTTTCAGTCAGATCGAATATATTATTGTGAAAACATGCAGAGCTTCATTACTGATAAGAAAAGGTGCGACAATTTGGATTCATGTGCTCCATTAATAACGGGCTATAATACTGAGTTTTAGCTCCCTCATCGTAATCTACTTGATAATGACAGAAATTGAGATGGTGCTGGACACTCCTGCCATGTTATGGGTGATCAGCATCAGAGTCTAGAAAAATTTTACTAGAAGAAACTCCATAAGAAAGGGCAACAAGTAAGTAAAGCTTAGTACATAGCTTGATAAAGAAATAAAGAGAATTCTCTAAAAGAGATGAAAAGAAAATCCCAGCCTTGGGCTTGATGTGAATCAGGAGGTTTTAATTTACTAATTAAGACTGAAAATGAGTTCCTGTCTTTCAATGTGATTTTGTAATGAGGGCATTACCAGAAATAATTGCATTGTCTGATATATATTCCTTCTAGGTAATCTTTAATTACTGAAAAGCCCTGCAAAGTACAATAATTAAAAAGAACCTCTAACATAGTATTGCAATTTTTTGTTGAATGGTATTATGTTAAGCATGGCTGGATCTTTTAGAATTTTCCTTTAATATTAACTCTTTCAGCTATATTCCAAAGTTATGTGAAACACAGAGTTTAAGATGCAGTGCCTCTTCCCAGAAGTTTCAGCTGGTTATTTACTTTGATATACGGTATGGATAACCAAACAGTATACAACTATGCATATAAAATTAACAATTCCTGAGTATACATTTGTTTGAATCTACAGTGCACCCGGAAAGTATTCACAGCGCATCACTTTTTCACATTTTGTTATGTTACAGCCTTGTTCCAAATGGATTAAATTCATTTTTTCCTCAGAATTCTACACACAACACGCCATAATAACAACGTGAAAAAGTTTACTTGAGGTTTTTGCAAATTTATTAAAAATAAAAAAATTGAGAAAGCACATGTACATAAGTATTCACAGCCTTTGCCATGAAGCTCAAAATTGAGCTCAGGTGCATCCTGTTTCCCCTGATCACCATTGAGATGTTTCTGCAGCTTCATTGGAGTCCACCTGTGGTAAATTCAGTTGATTGGACATGATTTGGAAAGGCACACACCTATCTATATAAGGTCCCACAGTTGACAGTTCATGTCAGAGCACAAACCAAGCATGAAGTCAAAGGAGTTGTCTGTAGACCTCGGACAGGATTATCTCGAGGCACAAATCTGGGGAAGGTTACAGAAAAATTTCTGCTGCTTTGAAGGTCCCAATAAACACAGTGGTCTCCATCATCCGTAAGTGGAAGAAGTTCTAAACCACCAGGACTCTTCCTAGAGCTGGCCAGCCATCTAAACTGAGCGATCGGGGGAGAAGGGCCTTAGTCATGGAGGTGACCAAAAACTCGATGGTCACTCTGTCAGAGCTCCAGAGGTCCTCTCTGGAGAGAGGAGAACCTTCCAGAAGGACAACCATCTCTGCAGCAATCCACCAATCAGGCCTGTATGATAGAGTGGCCAGACGGAAGCCACTCCTTAGTAAAAGGCACATGGCAGCCCGCCTGGAGTTTGTCAAAAGGCACTTGAAGGACTCTCAGACCATGAGAAACAAAATTCTCTGGTCTGATGAGACAAAGATTGAACTTTATGGTGTGAATGCCAGGCGTCACGTTTGAGGAAACCAGGCACCGCTCATCACCAGGCCAATACCATCCCTACAGTGAAGCATGGTGGTGGCAGTAGGGATGTTTATCAGTGGCAGGAACTGGGAGACTAGTCAGGATAAAGGTAAGGTAAGGAAGACTGCAGCAATGTACAGAGACATCCAGGATGAAAACCTGCTCCAGAGCGCTCTTGACCTCAGACTGGGGCGGTTCATCGTCCAGCAGGACAACGACCCTAAGCACACAGCCAAGATATCAAAGGAATGGCTTCAGGACAACTCTGTGAATGTCCTTGAGTGGCCCAGCCAGAGCCCAGACTTGAATCTGATTGAACATCTCTGGAGAGATCTTAAAATGGCTGTGCACCGACGCCTTCCCATCCAACCTGATGGAGCTTGAGAGGTGCTGCAAAGAGGAATGGGCGAAACTGGCCAGGATAGGTGTGCCAAGCTTGTGCATCATATTCAAAAAGACTTGAGGCTGTAATTGCTGCCAAAGGCATCGACAAAGTATTGAGCAAAGGCTGTGAAAACTTATGTACTTGTGATTTCTCAGTATTTATTATTTTTAATAAATCTGTAAAACCACAAGTAAACTTTTCACGTTGTCATTATGGGGTGTTGTGTGTAGAATTCTGAGGAAAAAAATGAATTTAATCCATTTTGGAATAAGGCTGTAACAACAAAATGTGGAAAAAGTGATGCGCTGTGAATACTTTCTGGATGCACATTATTCCTGTTTGGTTTGCGAGGGAACAATTGCAATTGATACAAAACTGTAAACCATCCTTAATGTCTCATCATCCCATCACTGAAATCTTTTTAAATTGTAAAATGGAAATTTCTAAACCAATTAAATGGGACAGTATATTAAATTTAATCAGTAGAAACACCAATTCTTATACTCTAATTAAAATTATTAATACCAACATAGAAGATGTCATTATTTCGAATTAGGCATTACTTTTTCTCATTTGGTTAGCTGTTAGGTTGTTATTCTGTGTTTGTCTGTTTCTCTTGCTGTCTGAGCAATTTAACTTGGACTTTAATAAGCTAGACTTGAATGTACGTAAGCTAGACTTGAATGTACGTAATGTATGTTCAATACACTGCTGAATGTTCATTAGCAGTAAACGAACGATAGTGGTCAAAATATTAAGCAGAATTTTAAACTTTAAGGTAGACTTTGAATTCAGAAGTTTTACAGATAGCATATTAAAGAAAATAAATAACAGATTGGCATTTTTGTAAGAAGAGGATATAGTTTTCTAACCAGAACAATTTATTTTGGTAACAGATATCAGGTTGGCTCTAAAAACATTCTAGTAGAGAACCTTCACATTAGCTCTTCATTTTCAAACAGATGCTTGATACAGGTCAGCCATGTACATCTTTGGCAGTCAGTAATGCTCAACATCGTATATGCTTTATGTTTTACATACTGAGTGCGTGATCATATAATATCATCTTTTCAATAATTTAATTTGCTGATTATGATTTTAAAA
>NW_024381193.1:0-25000 GCF_016835505.1 Polypterus senegalus | reverse complement strand
TCCTGGTATCATCTGCAGACGTCACCATCTTTATCATTTCTATATATTTATTACAAATAGCAGCAGCCCCCGCACTGCCCCCTGCTGGTCACCACTCTTAACATCGGCCAGTTCTGATGAGGTTCCTCACAATGTCAGCCTCTGCTTCCTGTGTCTGAGCCAATTCTGACCCGTCTACTCACCACACCCTGAACTGCCACTTTGTTTGGTTTGATGCCCACTCTCTCATGTGGCACCTTATCAGATGCTTTCTGAAGTCTCTTGAGCCTACTCTACTCATGCCAGATCTGCTGTATATTGAAAATGAAGGCCAGCGGTCTCAGGACACACAAAGTGGCATTAGGACCACGAGGGCCATGAGAGCCCTGAGCTGGGGATACAACAAGGACTTTGTAAGACCCCAGTAAATCTTCAGCGTGCCGTGTCTGAATTTCAGGAGGCCATTGCAAACTGGAGTTCAGACTCCTTCACTGCTGTGGTACTCGGGGTTGGCGTCATTTTTTTTTTGTCTAAAATCCATTACTTAGAACAAACACTGCTTTGCTCGTCCCCCCCTTTCATTTACGTTTATGTTTTGAGCCTTTTTGTTTTTTTCCTTTTTTTGCCCCACCTTTTAATTCCATTTGTTTCCTTGTCTTTCTTTTATCCTCCTTTCTTCCACTACTTCTTTTTCACAGTTCTGTACCAATCTCTGTATGTCATTTTCGTGTTGTGAATCACCAGTTCATTGCTCCAGCACCACGTCTTTCCCTTTATTTTATTGATTCTTTTCCATCTTCACATTGAGCTCCTTCCCTACTAACCCATACAACACACCTGCTTCTCCTAACTTTCACTCCTCATTCCACACACCTCGTGGCTCCTTACAGCTCCTAAACATATGCTCTGATGTTTCAGGTCTCTGAGCAGACGTGTTGATCTTTTTGCGACTCTCCTCCATGGCCGCCTGCCTGCGTCGGTGGGATTTCACGTCTTTCTGTTTATTTGTTGATTCTTTGTCTGCGTTTTTCTGCCGCACTTATCTTGCGGTGAGCTTTTGGATTTTCAGTACCGTTTCGTCTTTTCCTATATTTTTTTTAAGATCTTTTTTCATTTCCCAAATTTTGGGATCTCCTTCCTCCCAGGAATATCTTTTAACAAATTTGACTATTGTTTTATAATTTTTTGGCGTATTAAATGCAATGGGTCTGCTATTTGGCATTTTTAATAATTTTGCTTTTCTCACTTCTGTTCCTAGCAGAGCCCTGCGGTAGCCTGGCACCCTGCCCGGGGTTTGTTTCCTGCCTGGCACCCTGTGTTGGCACCAGCAGACCCCTGTGACCCTGTAGTTAGGATATAGCGGGTTGGATAATGGAGGGATGGATGTTCCTAGCAGATATCTGATCATGCCCGCTAATTTCCCCATTTCATTTCAAGTCTTATTAACAGCAGTTGCTGTTGGCATCACATACATTGATGAGTCTTTATTGTCCGAATTCTGGACCTCAGTAGGCCAAATTAGACCACAGGGGGCCTGATGCATTTGTCGAATGTGCACCTTGGTCTCCAGCAGACCCTTTGATGATGACTTTATTCTGAAGTTGGTGTTCATGTTCTCAACTGGCTACCGTTTTCACAAGGTGACAAAGTCCTCATTCGGTTTCATTTCACTCGTCAAGGAGTGTCGAGCATTAATTGTGATATCAACCGTTGATTTGTATTTCTTTCTCTTTTCAGGAGTCCAAGTCCAGCAAGTGGTCTGCAAGAGGCAGGCCAATCACTCCGTGGCTTCAGATCATCACTGCAGCCAAAAAACCAAACCTCAGGAGAGGCAGAGGGCATGTAACAGTGAGCCGTGTCCTCCGGCGTAAGTACTGCAGGGCCCAAAATGACACCCAGTGTCTTGATCTGATGATGTCTGCTAAGTGAAGCCTCCTAGCCATACTCAGAAATGCTTACCCCTCTTGTAGTTCCACGTCGTCTCTTCAGCAACTGTGGGCGAGACAGGCACACAACAGTGGCAGGCATACATTGTAAATGCCAGCCTTTCAAACTTCACAAGTCATGGTGAAACATTGAAAGCTTATAGTTGTCACATAGATGTCACCTACCTAGTGATGTCATCGTTAAGTCTCAATGAGATCATTTCTGTATCACAGCACACACCTGTTGTCTCAAAGAGCCTGTGAAGGTTTATGCTTCAGGAGTGCCATGGCCAAATGGGCATACTGGGCACTGATTCTCATGGGCCAAAGAGCAGACTTTAGACGTTCACATCATAATTTAATCCAAAGTGAAAGCTGCTTATTCTGAATTGAAAACTTGGTTATTGTGAGTTTTAGCCTGCTGCCCTCTGCCTGGTGCTTATGGTACTACAATGCGGGACTGACATGTGGAATCACTTAAAAGGATGCTTAAAGATAAAAGACTTTAGGTTTATGTATAACTTGATGTGTCCATTGTTCTTCTGCTTTGACCAATAAGTATTTAAACCAAAGGGGAGAAGTGTGCCCTGTCCTGGGACAAAAGAGCCGATTGTGTGCCGAGGACTTGAAGCTCACTCTCTATCTCTCTGCCTCTCCATGCCAGGTGGTCCGTGAAGGAGTGGTCCGAGTGCAGCCGAAGTTGTAATGGTGGCCTGCGGACGCGTACCATCCTGTGTGTTCGTAAGATTTCTGCCACAGAGGAGAAGACCCTAGACAACAAAGCCTGCTCCGCGCCCAGACCCGCAGTCACAGAAGCCTGCAATAACCAGACCTGCCCACCTGAGTGGTTCGCACTGGATTGGTCGGAGGTAGGCAGGCTCCTTATATGGCAGTCATTGGTGACCACTTCGTCGGGCTGCCAAGCTGCTGATACGTATTAAGGGAGTTCGCTCAGCTTGACTGACTTCACTGCAGCCTGTGGTTGCTACTGTTGAGTGTGAAAGTCGCAGGCTTTTTCCCTCTTGCTATGAGTTGCATGGCTTTGCTGGTTTTATGTTATTTTCATTTTGCCCACTAGATGGCAGGTTTAAAACAAACTTGTTTCAGCAATGGAGTTAATGCTGTTGATCTGGTCAGTCCAATACAGTGGCATGGACTGGCATCATCAGGAACAATAAGTAAAAAAAGAGGAAATGTTCAATTCTATTAACCCCGGGGGGGGGGGCACACAAAAGAATGGGCCAGTGAGAGTGCGGACGTGTGCGCCTATGAGCGAGTCCTGCCTTGTGCCCGGTCCTCCTGGGATCTGCTTCAGCCCCCCACAACTCTGAGCTGGATTAAACAGGTTTGAGGGTCTTCTTTAACATTTACTGTATGACTGCTGAGGTTTTACTGGTTTTCTGGGCATTCGTCATGCCTGTGCCCTCTGGTGGCAGTTCTCTTGTTCCTATTAGATTGATTGATTACTGCCACCTGGCTGTCACATCACTCACTGGATGCCATTAGTCACTCTCTTCTCTTGATTTGCAGTGTACTCCAAGCTGTGGTCCAGGTTTCCGGCACAGGATTGTCCTCTGCAAGAGCGGCGACTATGGCACCACCCTCCTGGCTACCCACTGCCCTGAAGACACCAAACCCACTTCAAAGATGAGGTGCAACTTGCAGCGCTGCCCTCACCCTCAGTGGTTGACTGGAGAGTGGAGTGAGGTTTGTCATTCATTTCCTTACTTTTAACACTCAGACCTTCTGAAGACGTTGGAGACCAAGTCAGGGAGGCACAGGAGCTCGCCACTCTCACCACAGTCTTTGCCTCAGCCATTCTGTCAGGTGTAACAGAAATTGTGAAAGGAGTGTGAAGCACCAGCTGAACGACAAAAGAGAGACAGTACGAGGAAACTCCAGGATAATCCTCTTATTCCCTTTAGACCCATTCATTTCCATCCATTATCCAACCCGCTATATCCTAACTACAGGGTCACCTGGAGCCAATCCCAGCCAACGCAGGGCACAAGGCAGGAAACAAACCCCGGGCAGGGCACACACACACACACACACACACACACACACACACACACCAGGGACAATTTAGAATCAGCAAGGCACCTAATCTGTGGGAGGAAACCCACGCAGACACGGAGAGAACATGCAAACTCCACGCAGGGAGGACCCGGGAAGCGAACCCTTAAGGGTCTCCTAACTGTGAGGCAGCAGCGCCACCCACTGCGCCACCGTGCCGCCCCCAGTCATTTCCCTATTTGATTAATCACTCGGCATGACTTATTTCATTGCAGCCAATGGTCGCTGCTGTTGCCTGCTGTGAGATGAACACCAGTATCAGTTTTATGTAATTCCCATTTTGCCCAGTAGATGGCAGGTTTGATTGCCGTGACACTTTGAGCCATTCTTACCAGCATCAGGAACAAAAGCTCAAGTTAAGATTTGTATGCTTTGTGAACAAAAGCGACTTACAAAATAGGTCAACGTCATCGACAGCCTGGGGGACTGTTTGGGAACAAATATTACAAGACAGGGTCACACAGTTGATAACCACAGGTGAAGAGCTCAGAACACAATGCTAGTTACAATTCCTAGGCTATAAAACAGGACCGGTCAGGTCAGGTCAGGTTGGGCAGCAGGCACTGGTACAGCACGTTTTCTTCCCATTCCCGACACACAATGAAACAGTTTGGGATCCACAGGCAGACACGCGGTCCAGTCCCACCCTCCGGAAATGACCAACTGTCTGCCACAGCCAGGTGTTACGCTGGCGTCCCCTTTGCCTGGTCCAGCCACTCGGGTCCTCAACAAAGAGGGTCCTCCGAGCCTCGGGAATCACATCACTTGGCCGTCGGCTATAAAACCTAACAACTAATATCAGTGAAGACTTTCACCAGACAAGACAAGAGAGTCTTTAAATGATAGAGCGAGGGAATCAGAAGTTCAGACAGAGGTGGGCCAGCTAAGACCCGAGAGCTGATCTCACACAGAGGTGGCGGCATCTGCAGACTTGAGCAGTCCAGAATGACAACCGGACCTCACAAGTGACTCCATATATAGAGAGAGAGATAGGAGCTGAGCCATTGACTGCCCGCACCAAGGATTTGAACAAAAAGTAGGGATCTGTGCCCACCTCAGCTGATTGAACACCAGACTTGTTACTGCAATGGCTCAGTGGCACGTCTGGTTACTTCTACCGGTGGAGAGTTGTAGTAGTCTGGACCAGGAGTTGTGGACCAGTTTAATATGAAAACAAACCCATCTCTCCGCTTTGGATGTTGTCAGCACAGTATTTTATTAGAAATCGCTAGGGACCTCCACCCCCTGCTCACTTCGCTGGCCACCCCCGGGTTTGGTTAACCGGAAATACAATTTAAAGAGATTCTTATTTTCATGGGAATTGTTACATATACGTTATTTGTGAATTTCCCCTTGGGATTAATAAATTATCTATCTATCTATCTATCTATCTATCTATCTATCTATCTATCTATCTATCTATCTATCTATCTATCTATCTATCTATCTATCTATCTATTTAATAGTTATATAGTGCCTTTTAGTATCTATCTATCTATCTATCTATCTATTTAATAGTTATATAGTGCCTTTTAGTATCTATCTATCTATCTATTTAATAGTTATATAGTGCCTTTTAGTATCTATCTATCTATCTATCTATCTATCTATCTATCTATCTATCTATCTATCTATCTATCTATCTATCTATCTATTAATAGTTATATAGTGCCTTTTAGTATCTATCTATCTATCTATCTATCTATCTATCTATCTATCTATCTATTTAATAGTTATATAGTGCCTTTTAGTATCTATCTATCTATCTATCTATCTATCTATCTATCTATCTATCTATCTATCTATCTATCTATTTAATAGTTATATAGTGCCTTTTAGTATCTATCTATCTATCTATCTATCTATCTATCTATCTATCTATCTATCTATCTATCTATCTATCTATTTAATAGTTATATAGTGCCTTTTAGTATCTATCTATCTATCTATCTATCTATCTATCTATCTATATCTATCTATCTATCTATCTATCTATCTATTTAATAGTTATATAGTGCCTTTTAGTATCTATCTATCTATCTATCTATCTATCTATCTATCTATCTATCTATCTATCTATTTAATAGTTATATAGTGCCTTTTAGTATCTATCTATCTATCTATCTATCTATCTATCTATCTATCTATCTATTTAATAGTTATATAGTGCCTTTTAGTATCTATCTATCTATCTATCTATCTATCTATCTATCTATCTATCTATCTATTTAATAGTTATATAGTGCCTTTTAGTATCTATCTATCTATCTATCTATCTATCTATCTATCTATCTATTTAATAGTTATATAGTGCCTTTTAGTATCTATCTATCTATCTATCTATCTATCTATCTATCTATCTATCTATCTATCTATCTATCTATCTAGTATCTATATCTATATCTATCCTATCTAGTATCTATCTATCTATCTATCTATCTATCTATCTATCTATCTATCTATCTATCTATCTATCTATCTAGTTATATAGTGCCTTCTATCTATCTATCTATCTATCTATCTATCTATCTATCTATCTATCTATCTATCTATTTTCACTTTTACTTTAAAACTTTAGTAAAAACAATACTTTTAAGATCGCATTGAATTTTGATGCCGCGTTTGGACTTGCGACACAACGTATAACTGCCTGCGAGTGAATATCATTTCATTCTCTCTAATAAATAAAACAACTTTTTCGAGTGTTTGTCCTGCTCTTTCTTCTCTGCTTAGTCATTGACATGTCTTCTCGAACGTATAAAATGACGTTAATGTATAAGAGCTGAAAGCGCAGGACGTGTGTCTGACACAAGCATTCACACGACTGAGAGGTTAGATGGCCGTTGTCTTGTGTGAAAATAGTTGTAAGTGTGGCGTGACTTTTAAACGTCTCCGTCTGACGGGACTTCACACCGCAACAGCATTTTTAGAATCTTTTAATTCTCGCTGGCAACATGAATTATACGATCTACAAGTCTCTGACTTAAACTTCAAATCCAAACGACATATTTGATCTCTTTTCGCTGTTCCGTTATTTCACCGAGTAATGATTTCCGTTTGTTTGCGCTAATGCGATCTTTACTCTCCTTTTTTTGAGACTTTTGAATTTTCGGTCTTCCGTTATCTCTAACCTGCTCTGCATGTGAACTGCGCCAACATTTTTGAATTCTTTACGGCGTTCAACTTTGTCATCTGCTCTTTGTCCTTTATTTCCAACCCTGGGCGTGGACTCGTCTCGCGGGACATGTAAGAGTCTCTCCGAGAAAATCACGTCGTCTCGTCTCCTTCCAAGATTTTTTTTTTATAATTGAGAGAATATAATTGTTTATAATTGTAATCTCTGAAGTGTGGGGTGAGAAACAGTAAGCATGCGAAGTCTTTTTAGATATTTGATTGGATTTCTAAACATTCTGATCCCACTTACACGTTCTCAAAGGCCAGGCCTTGCCATGTGGCTCGGGTCCCTCACTGCAGCTTCAGTAAGCTTAACATCCATCAATTATCCAACCCGCTATATCGTAACTACAGGGTCACGGGGGTCTGCTGGAGCCAATCCCAGCCAACACAGGGCACAGGGCAGGAAACAAACCCCGGGCAGGGTGCCAGCCCACCGCTGGCTTAACATGCATTTCAGGTAAATTACAGGAAGCACTTATTAAGGAGAAGGTCGAGCGGCACGTCTCTTAAACAGAGTGCTAGCAAACAGTGAGGAAGAGTGTGCTTGGCTAATTTGGAGGACTTTATGAAGAAGCAGCAAAAGCAGATGATCAGGGAGGCACCGATGACGACATTTGTCTTGATGTTTACATGGCTTTTGATAAAGTTCCACATGAAAGGTTTGTAGTCAAATGAAAAGAAGTGGAAATTCAAGGGGCTTCTGTGTGTAGGTGGGTGCAAAATTAGCACAGACACAGGAAGCAGAGGCTGATGGTGAGGGGAACGTCTGCAGAAGTAGGTGATGTTAGGTGTCCCACAGGGGCAGCTGCTCTTTTTAATTTACATAAATGATCTGCAGAGGAATAATAATAATTAACAATAATAATTCTTTGCATTTATTTGGCGCTTTCTCACAACTCAAAGGGTTAAGGGCCCAACAGAGCAGAGTCCCTATTGGCATTTACGGGATTTGAACCAGCAACCTTCCGAATGCCAGTGCAGATGCCCAGCCTCAGAGCCACCAGTCCACCTAAAAATAAAAGCACGAAGCTGGCTAAGCCTGCAGATGATGCCAAACCAGGTGGATGGGCAGAAAATGGAGAATTAGCTGAATTATTACACAGGGACTTGGACAGCAGATATAAAGAATGACCAACAGGAATTAGAAATGTTAGATTTGAAAACTCGAAACTATAGCTCATGAGAAGGACCTGGGAGTCACGATCAACATCTAGACGGTGGAGAGAAGGCTAACAGGGTGTTAGTTTACATGTCATAATGTGTGCAGTGCAAGTCATTCATGGGGGGCCTCACTTGGAGCGCCATGTGCAGTTCTGATCTCCACATTACAGAAAAAGACACAGCGGCACAGCAGAATGTTCAGGAAAGAACAACCAGGCTGACTGAGGACTGAGAGGTGGGAGCTATGAGGTGAGACTGAAGGAGTTCATCCTCTCCAGCTTAACCTTCTTCTTCTTCTTCTTCTTGTCCTTTTGGCTGCTTCCATTAGGGGTCGCCACAGCAGATCATCTTCTTCCATCTCTTCCTGTCCTCGTCATCTTGCTCTGTCACCCCCGTCACCTGCATGTCCTCTCTCACCACATCCATAAACCTTCTCTTAGGCCTTCCTCTTCTCCTCTTACCTGGCAGCTCTATCTTTACCATCCTTCTCCCAATATACCCCTCATCTCTCCTCTCCACAAGTCCAAACCAACTCAATCTCACCTCTCATTTCTAATCCTGTCCATCCTCGTCACACCCAATGCAAATCTGAACATCTTTAACTCTGCCACCTCCAGCTCTGTCTCCTGTGCCACCGTCTCCACCCCATATAACACAGCTGGTCTCACTACCATCCTGTAGACCTTCCTTGTCACTCTTGCTGTAACCCGTCTGTCACTCCTGACACTCTTCTCCACCCTTCCTGCACTCTCTTCTTCTCTTCTCTTCCACACTCCTCGTTGATCCCAAGTATTTAAACTCCTCCACCTTCACCAGCTCTACTCCCCTCATCCTCACCATTCCTGACCTCCCTCTCATTCACACCCATGTATTCTGTTGTGGTGGTCCTACTGACCTTCATTCCTCTCCAGGGTCTCCTCAACCTACAGATCACAATGTCATCAGCAGACATCACAGTCCATGGAGACTCCTGTCTAATCTCGTCTGTCAGCCTGTCCATCACCATTGGAGATAAGAAAGGCCTCAGAGCTGATCCCTGATGTCATCCCACCTCCGTCACTCCCACCGCAGCCCTCACCGCGGTCACACTTCCCTCGTTCATATCCTGTGCCACTCTCATGTACTTCTCTGCCACTCCCGACTTCCTCAAACGATACCACAGCTCCTCTCAGTCACCCTGTCATTTGCCTTCTTCAGATCCACGAAGATCCAATCCAGTTTAAGCAAAGAGAGATCAACAGGTGTCATGATGAAAGTTTTTAAAATTATTAGGGGGATGCCAGGAAGTAAGTTAAGATACATTTGTTAACAAGAACTGGGGCACGCTGTTGAGAACGGGTTAAAGTCCCATGTTGCACAGATGTGGGTGAACACAATGGACGAGCTTGTTGGGCTGAATGGCCTGTTCTTGTCACAATCGTTCTAATGTTCATTCTTCTGAGCCTCCTGTTCTCTGACGTATAAAATAACAAAGAGAAATGTAACAGTCCTGATGGGAGAGCCGTCTTTTTCCTCGTCTTCCTCCTCCTCCTCCTCCTCGTCCTCTGCTCTAATGTCATTACACAGAATCCCAGACGCCTTTAGCCATCTTTCTTTTCCTCTCTAGTGCTCTGCCAAGTGTGGTCTGGGTCAGCAGATGCGGTCTGTGCAATGCTTGACCCACATTGGTCAGCCGTCCAGTGATTGTCCGGAGGACCTCCGGCCAGCAGCAATGCAGCAGTGTCAGAGCCAGTGTGACCCTCTTCCAACAGACAACCCTGAAGGTGAGTGATGGCGACACCATTGTGTCCTCATTTGGGTGATGTTAGCCAACTTGAGTGGAGTTCAGCTGGTGCAGCGCATGGGCGTGTAGGAGGCTGGGAGGCAAATTCAGTTGTCAGATGTGTGAATACTTTAATGTCTGAGCATCTAATATGTCAGTCGCAGCGGTGACCAGTGCCATCTACTGTAAGTCTCCTGCCTACCACAACCAATCCAGCGTGAGCCACACGGGTGGGCTTCTGGGACTGCAGTCCATCTGGCTGTCCTAACATCTCGCCCAGATGTCTTCTGCAAGTTTCAGGTTAGGCTTATCGTTCATTTCCACATCTTGGTGATTTGTTTAAGAGTCCCACGCGAAGAAGTGCCCTTCACCTTGATTAGCGGCAGTGTCCTCAAGTACGTGACTCACCATTAAGTCGAACGATTCCTGCTGGATGTGCTTTATGAATTCCTTGGAGGATTCTGGAATTCTGCATTAGGTCCTCACGCAGTCTCCCTGCTCAGTCTAATTCTCTGAGTCTGTCGTCAGTCCCATGATGCACTTGGTGGCATCTCAGACCGGCACACAATACTCACAATACGCACACAGTGCTCCTCCATTTATATGCAGCCTAATGTTTTATTTGCCTTCTGCGCTTTGCTTAGGTGACGAACATTTTGTGTCAACATAAACCCTGAAATCCTTTAGATTGCTCCCGTTAGCTTAGTGTCTGGCGTCTCGTATTTGTCCCTGACATTCCTTATGTCCGCGTGTAGCGCTTCTCTACGTTAAACTGCAGGTTTCAGAAGGCACACACACACACACACACACAACAGGATTCTCAAGACTCTCTCTTTCTATTCTGCGTCGTCCGCTCCTGTTATAGAAAACCTGGGAGCACTTCCAGTGTCCCGATCCTGTGGCTTGGGTACGTCTGGAGCCTGGCGAAGCAGGGCTCATAAATCCAGTCAGTGCCCGCTAGCTGCGCCCACAGGGGCTGCCACATAAGAGCAACAGCTCCCAATATGTCTTGTGGGTCTCCATACCAGTGTAAAGGTCAGGAGGGTTGCCATCTTGGGTACAATTTCCTGACTAAACTGTCTTCCCCTGCCCTTCCATGGTAGTGCCACCTGAGAACTTCTCAAGTTTACTAACTACTGTACACTGGAGTGGGTGTCATTAATATAAATCAGCCCCCTGAGGGTCTCCTGTGATGACCCCACTCCATTCTCCTCTAGTCTGGTCTCTTTAACCCCTGCCACTTGAGGTCCTATGTTGTTGGTCACAGTTTGTAGTTCTAAAATGAATCACTGGTCTGGGATGACCGAGTCAAAGTCCAAGTAAATTCTGTCGTTCACGGTAATCTACCAGACTGGTTTGGCACAGCCGTCCTCTCATAAGCCCATGCTGGCTGGCATTCAGTCGTGTAAACGGCTCAATAAGATTAAAGGAACACCTCAGATCTCAATGGGGAAAAAACTCCTGCTGGCTATCTTTACTGGTATGAACTGGTAATGTGTGAGGAATGAAAGGGTGGAACTGAAAATGATCAACCAACAGAGGGCTGAACACAAAGACACCCCGAAAATCTAAGGGAACAAACTGACCGGCGGGCAGGCAGGCAGGCAGGCGGGCAGGCAGGCAGGCGAGTCCATTTGGTCGAAATGTCATCACAGCAACTCCAAATCGTACTCAGCAGTTTGTATGAATGCCTGTCAACGTCCTATGAGACGACGGATGATGTCCTGGGGATCTCCTCCCAGATCTGGCCATCACTGAGCTCCTGGACAGTCTGAGGTGTCGGATGGGCCGAAAACATAACGTCCCACCTGGAGGTGTTCTACTGGATTGAGGCCAGTCAGTGGTATCAAGTCCTTCATCCTCTCGTCACACGAGGCTGGGCATTGTCGTGCACCAGAAGGAACCAGCATGGATTTGATCCCGATCCCTAATGGCAGTCAAGGTGCCCACCGTTGTCTAGCCTGTAGAGGTCTGTGTGTCCCTCCATGGATATGCCCCCCCAGACTGACCCCCCACCACACTGGTCATGCTGAACGATGTGACAGGCAGCATAATGTTCTCCACGGCTTCTCCAGACCCTTTCACGTCTGTCACATGTCCTCTCATCTGTGAAAAGCCAGTGGCGGACCTGCCAATTGTGGTATTCTATGGCAAATGCCAATCGAGCTCCACGGTGCCCACTAGAGGACATAATTGGGCCCTCAGGCCACCCTCATGTAGTCTGTTTCTGAATGTTTGGTCAGAGACATTGACACCAGTGGCCTGCCTGCCAGCTCGAGGTCATTTTGTAGGCTCTGCCAGTGCTCATCCTGTTCCTCTTTGCCCAAAGGAGCAGATATCGGTGGGTCCTGCCTGACGGGTTAAGGACCTTCTACGAGGGGTCCTGTCCAGCTCTCCTAGAGGAACTGCCTGCCTGTGTCCTGGAATCTCCTTCATGCCCTTCAGTCTGTGCTGGGAGACACAGCAGACCTTCTGGCAATGCCACGTGGTATTGATGTGCCATCCTGGAGAAGCTGGACTACCTGTGCCACCTCTGTAGGGTCCAGGTATAGCCTGATGCTACCAGTAGTGACAATGACCGTTGCCAAATGCAAAACGAGTGACAAAACAAAGGAGGAGGGAAAAACGTCAGTGGCCTCCCTGTACCTGTTAACCCATTCATTCCTGTTTTGGGGGTCGTCTCATCGTTGCCCGCCTCTAGTGCCCCTGAGACTGATGAACAAGCCCCTCTGCTACTTCACTGACCACATCAAAGTGTCATTGACTTGATGCTCTTCTCTCATTTAAAGGCCTTCCTTTCGTTTTTTTGAGCAGTTTATTTTCTTGCTGGTACGTTTTTTTCTCATTTTAGTTGCCATGATCTTGCCTGGCACAGCAGTCAGAGACGTATTGCTCTGTAGTTACCAGGGTCCACTTTTTTTGCCTCCCTTCTTGAAGATTGGGGTCACATTTGCTTGTCGAGTCCATTTCTCTAAATCATTGACTCCACTCCGGACCCCAGTCCCTGCGTCTTCACCCCCACCCAGGGTGGGCAGAGCGTATGTTTCTGCATTTCCATGTGCCTTGTGGTCAGTGGGGCTCCTAAAAGTGATATTAGGGGGCTTAGCATGGCACTGAAACCCCCCGCTCCGGACCTCTATGAAGCCGGATTCTGCGTCGGTGTGCTGTGAAGACTCGGCGAGCGGGCGGGCGGTCAGGAGGGAGAGTACGGTGTATCCTGATGGTGGGAGGAAGAGGGCAGTATGAGGAAGCCACACCAGGGAGGGGGCCACGGTTTTGAGTTGCGTTAAGGTGCCTCGTTTAAGAGTCACTGATAGGCCAAGGTGGAGGGATGTGACCAAAAAAAACCCAACCAGGCAAAGTGAGCAGGATGTGGTTGGCGTTCTCACCACTTTTAAACGACTAAACTTTGCTTTTCTGCTCTGTCTCCATTTTCTCCAGAATGCAAGGATGTCAACAAGGTGGCCTACTGCCCCCTGGTGCTAAAGTTTAGGTTTTGCAGCCGTGCTTACTTCAGGCAGATGTGCTGCAGAACTTGCCAAGGACATTAAAGGGTGCGGTGCTGTGTACCCAAGACCACTCCACTCGGGCAGCGATGGCAAGCGGAGAGCTGAGACCAGCAAGGGAAGAGCAGCAGTCGAGTCTCAGCGATGGCTTTCCTCACTTCAGCAGAGCGTCTGCACGCAATGGAAGAGGGAGAGGAGAGGATGATAAATTAAGGGATGGGAATATAAGGATAGGGACCTGGATAAGCGGAGAGGGGAAAGGCATATGAGTGGGGCTCAAGGGAATAGGGGCCTGGGGTGTGTAAGTGTGACGGTAAAACATCGGAGGAGGAAGAGGAGGAGGAGGAGGAGGAGGAGGGCGTAGCAGTGTGCCAGTGGGTGTAAATGGCCCTGATGGCGAGGGGTTGGCAAGAGGAGTGCACTTCCATGCACGGTGTTTAGTAATTTAGGACGGGGCACCTTGATGTGACAGCCCTGGTAAATGCACTCCTCTTCATCCTCCTCTTCATGTGACTCGGCATGATGGCAGCCCAGCCTCTACTCCTCTCACCCAGACGGACAGCCCAAGATCTTCATCAGGCCGCCATCTTCTGCAGTGCTTGCGCCTGGAAAGTGGAATGGAAGTGTGTGCACGCTGAATAAAAGGGTTGTGTATAAGAGGGTCTCCTGATTACTCCCACCATGAAACACAAAGACCACCCACCACTGAGCCTTCAGAGCCTAAGGGTCAGATAAACCCCGTGAACTTCTCGTGCTTGGGTGTTGCGAATGATGTTTAACAAAATGGTGTCCGGCGTCTCCCATTGGCCAGGCTGATACGCCCACTTCGATCCACACACGTGGCACGGACCACCAGCTTCAGTTATAAAGTCAATGAAAGGTCAGCGTTGTGTTTGCTCCTCCAGAGGTCGGGCAGGTAACCCCCAAGAGTGAGGCCATAAGGGCATTATGTTCATAGCGCCACCCGGTGGCCATTAGGAGAACACTGCCAGTACACAGACCCCTTCACTCCCTGCACGTTGTGGCCTTGTGCTGAAATCGTTTCAATTCACTTCTTCTGTCAGCCATCGACACTCAGTGCCCCAGAATGACAAAGTGAAATGAAATTCGGAGTTTAAGAAAGTTTTGCAAATTTATAAAAAACAAAAAACTGAAGTATCCCTTTGGCACAAAGAGTCGTTGAGGTGTTTGGGGTCCACCTGTGGTCAGTTCACCCAACTGGACGTGACTAGGAAAGGCGCCCACATAAGCTGTAGATGTCCCATGGGTGACAGTGACCAAGCCACGAGGCCGAGGGGATTGTCTGCAGAGCTATGCCAAGGGACAGATCAGGTCCCCAAGAGCAACGTGACCTCCGTAATCCTTAAATGGAAGAGCTGAGCAATCAGGGTAAAGAGGGGCGACCAAGAACCCCAAAATCACTTCCAGAAGGACAACCATCACTGTGACACTTTGGGCTGAGTGGCCAGACAGACTCTTCTCAGTGAAACCCACTCGAAGTTTACAAAAGGACACCTAAAGTCCCCTGAGACTGTGAGACCCCAGAACTGTGACATGCCTGGAGGTAACCAGGCACTGCTTGTCACCTGTGTGCTGTCACTCAAACAGTGAAGTGTGGAGGTGGCAGCATCAGGGACTGTGAGACCAGGCAGGGCTGAGAGTGGAAAAAAAAAACTCCAGAGACGTCCTTAAGGAAAATGTGCTGAAAGACAAGTCACGTTGGAAACAAGGGGCCACTGAGCAACCTAATTCTCTCAGATGTCCCAAAGTCACATCAACTTGAGACGTGAGGGTCCTCACAGTGCCCACCACACTACTTGGTCATGAATTCCACGTGGTGGCCTGTCAGAGGAAGAACATCCTTACGTTTGTGTGACATTTGCCCTTAAAAAGCTTCTATCCGTGTCCCCATGTCCTTGTTAAAGGGTTTATTTTAAAATAATGACTGGGGTCCCCTGTCCTAATTTTAGACCCCCTCAGTCGGGTGTCTCCTTAACGTCCGTTTGCTTGAACTGCTCGTTGCCAGTCAGCCTCGATGCTGAGAAGGTAAATTCTAATAAATATGGGATTTGCTCAGTCAGCTCTGCCATCGCGCCAGCGTGTGCCCATCTGTCTCCAGGCAGCCCGCTGTGCCCGCTGAGCACATTTTCATTGCAATAAAAGCCACACACAGGAAGAATTTCACCATTTATGGGAACTGCAGGGAGAAGCAGAGTGACGACGGACAACCTGAGCAGGAAGCCTTGAGCTGCCTGTTGTGAAAATGTGTCACGTGTCCTTCTGCGGCCGCCACTTCTAACGATGACACGCAATTTCACTACACGGGAGGGCGCAGACAGGCAGCGCAGAGCGCGCTACAGAAGTAAACTGAATGGAAATGCGTCCATCGAGGACCCTCATTGGCCTGGAAAGCAAATGATTCTTGAGGTCACCCAGGAGGGTCTGTGCTGACAAGCTGGGGGGTCCAAATCAAAGGAGCCTTCATCTTCAACGTCGTCTCCAAGTCCTGCTCCTTGACTAGGGTGGGGACCTCATAACAAGGAAGCGGGGGTCCTCCCTGCATGTCCTCCCCGTGTTCATGTGGGTTTCCCCCGGGTGCTCCAGTGCCCTCCTACAGACTGGTAGGTTAGGTGGACTGGTGGGGCTGCGTTGGTCGCCATGCACATGTGTGAGTGTGAGGGTGTGTGTGAGGGTGTGTGTGTTCACCCTCCTGCCTTGTGCCCGATGATTGCCTAGATAGGTGCAGACCCCCAGTTGACCCTACTAAAGATAAGCGGGTTTGGGAGACAAAGCTGGCCCAGCAGTGGTGGGCACCAAGGGTGAGCCAATCCCATTTACAGTGGCATCTCAGCCTGTTCTGTCAGCCACCCATGTGTCCATTCACTGGCAGGACAGTGGGCACAGTGACCAGTGGTCAGTCCTGGTGGGCACTTTCTATCAAAGTTTTAAAAGTGGTTGTTATAAAATGGAGCTGGAAAGGGCCAAGAAGTGGGGTCTTTGATGAGCCCCCTTACGATGATCTCTTTGAAAATCAGGGACATGAGCACTGAGGACATCCCCTCAAGTTGGCACCACAAGTACAAATCCAGCATCAAGCTGCTCATTTCTTTGGGAAGCAGAAAGTCAGGGGTCTGAGTCTGGGGGGCACTGGTCTGCAGATCCAAAACAGACATGTCTGCCATTTTGACAGTGTCCCACGTGGGGAGACGTCTCCTTTTTTATCGTTTTCTTTCAGTCTGGCCACTCATCAGATGACACTGGGCACCATTTCCCATGCCAGTTTTAAGCTGTGGCTTAACTTGCCTGCTGCATTTGAGGGGTTCAGCCCATCTGAGGCCTGAGAAAGTATTGGGGATGAAGTGCCAACTCAAGCCTCACCTGATCTGAGCGTCCCCAACCGTCCTTGAGAAGGGGTCAGCTCCGCCAAGAAGACGAAGTCCAGGCCTTGGTCTTAAGTGACCACCTGCAAATGCATCAACTGAGCGTCTGTGACCAAAGGGGGCTGTGAAGGCTCACATGGGAAAGTTCAAAAGACGCAGAAACTGTAAGATGGCAGAAGTGACAAGGAAAGGTTTGGGTAATGACAATGACAATGAGCCTCTCTGTCCAGCACCAGGGGGAGGCGCTATACACGAGTAATCAAGACACTGAGGCCATTTTCAAGCCCCGCTAATCCAACTGAGGGTCACAGGTGCCCACAGCATATCCAGGCGGTGTCCTCACCAATGTGCTGGACGGGGGCACCTGCAAGTATTTAGGATCCTCATCAGCAAATCCCAGGCCACGTGCAGCTGGCACATTCTCCCCTCGTCTGGGTGGGCTTACTCTCTGGACCTTTAGCTTTTGTCACCTTTCCTAAAGGCGTACATGTCAGCTGGATTGGTGAGTCTAAGGTGGCACCACATGCTGGGTGTGCCCTGTAATGGGCTGCTGCCCAGTTTGGCTTCACTCTCCCTACTGATCCTCAGCTGGATGTTAAAACTGTGAATCTCGTTCACTGGTCAGTCAGGAGGGACCCAAGGCAGCTCAGAGTGTGAGACTGTGGCATCTCATCCTAGACTGGTTGTTGTCTTATACCCAGCCTTGCCAGTGAGGGCAAAGAAAAAATTAGATACAGAAAATGAACAAATGGTTGGATGAATTAAGAGAAACTGATCAAAGGACAGAAAAGGAATCAGACCAGTAAGGGGTGCCATCCCACGGTGGGCACACACACACACACCCACACTTCTTAACCCACTTCTGGGCAGAGTCACGGGGTCAGTTGGCGCCCACCGCAGTGATCAACGGGCACAAAGCAGGAAGAACACCTGGAGAGGGCGAACACACACACACACACACACTGGGGCCAGTCCAGCAGCACCAGTCCACCTCACCTGCGCGTCTATGGACTGTAGGAGGAAACTCAGGCACCCTGAGGAATCCCACATGGACACGGGGAGAACATGAAAGTCCACACAAGGAGAGCAGTGTGACACCACTGTACCACACACACACACACACACACTCTAGACAATGTCAGAGGAGTACGGGGTGTGCAGCAAATCCACAGGTGGTCTTCCTTGACCATTGCACACCCACACACAAGCTGGTTTACACTGGCACACTGCGGGAGTCGCCTCTTTAATCAGAAGATTGCGGACTTTCTGGTGTTGGGCTTCAGCGAGGATATCATTCAAACTGCAGGTACCCAGGCTGGAACGTCAGTTGATGACATGATATGAGAGCCTCCATGGACGAGGTGGGCACCTTGCCCTCTCCTCGTCTCCACGATCACAATATGTCATGATGATGGTGCCCTCTATAGGGTCCCTGGTGTGTGTTCACCCTTTGACAGACTGGCACCTCATCCTGGGATTGTTCCTGCCTTACTCCCAGTGCCTGCTGGGATTGACTCCAGTCCTGCTCCGGATGAGTGAGTTTGGCAGACAGACAGAGAGACGGAGGACAAGTCGCCTGGCTGACGTGCTGTTGCTCTTCTCTCTGGCACATGGACTCTACCAGGCCCCTGAAAGTGTCTTCTAGTCTCAGCAGATCCTCCAACTCCACCACGGATCAGACTTGTTGTGCCAACGCATGCCACAGACACTTGATTGGTATTGAGATGTGGGGAAGTTGGAGGCCACGGTGACACGTTGAGCTCGTCATGGTGTTCCTCAGACCCTCCTGAACTGTCCAAGCCGTGCAGCAGAGCACTTCATCCTGCTGAAAGACGTCACTTCCATGAAGGAGGTATACCTGCTAGGTAGATGCGACGCACCAAATGAATGTCCAGGGCTGGAGTGACGGTTGTCCACAGCGTCACACTCCCTCCACCAGCTCATCTTCTTCTGATGGTGCATCCTGGCACCGTCTCCTCTCCAAGTCAGTGGCACACAAGTGTCCGGCTCTCCACATGTTTGCAACAACAAACGAGATACATTGGACCTGGTCAGCTTCTTCTGTTGACCCAAGGCCCAGTTCTGACCCTGTTGGCATTTTGAATGGTGGGCTGGCGTTATCATGGGCACTTTGACTCGCCACACAGTCCCACATGCAACAGGGTTGGGTGCTCTGTGTGTCGTACCCATCATTAAAATTCTCTGTGATTTGTGCCATGGGAGATCGTCTGTCGGCTCATGCCAGATGGCACAGCCCTCATTGACCTCTCACATCGAAGGGTCTTGGCAGCCCAAGTTTCTCCGTCTGTGGACCACTGCTGACCGTTACAGAAAAGCTCTGGCCCAGAACGATGAGCCCACTCAGTCGGGTCTTTATGCCCATCCATATTGAGTATGAGTGATGAACGTCAACTTACCGTCCACTACATGCCTGACCGGGACGTGTTGCCTGATAGTCGATGCCGTATGGAGTGCCCAGAAGGTTTGGGCTCCTCAGTTCATGAATTTATGGAATATCTCATGGAGCTTTCACTGCATTCACGAGCCGCTCTCACTTCACTGTGAGGTTCTGATTTTAGAACATTAGCACATTCTGGACGAGGACAGGCCATTCAGCCCAACAAAGCTCGACAGGCCTGTCCACTCATTTCTTTCAAGAAAACATCAAGTCGAGTTTTGAAAGTCCTTAAAATCCTCCTGTCCACCACACGACTTGGTCGCTTATTCCAAGCGTCTATCGTTCTCTGTGTAAGAAAAAACTTCCTAATGTTAGTGTGAAATGTCCCCTTCACAAGTTTCTAACTGTGTCCTCGTGTTCTTGATGAACTCATTTTGAAGTCACCGTCTCGATCCACTGGACTGATGCCCTTCATCATTTTAAACACTTCAGTCAGGTCTCCTCTTCATCTCCTGTGAAGGCTCAGCTCTTTGAATCTTCATAACTCATCCCCTTTAGCCCTGAGGTCAGCCCAGTCATTCCACTCTGGACCTTCTCTTGTGCTGCTGTGTCCTTATGAAGACCCAAACTGCACACAGGACCCCAGATGAGACCTCAACAGTGCATTATGAAGTCTGAGCAGAACCTCCTGTGACTTGTCCTCCGCACGTCAAGGCGCTATATGACCTGACACTCTGTTAAGTCTTCTTAATGGCTTCTGAACGTCGGGAAGTTGATAGCTTAGAGTCCACTGTGACTCCTAAATCCTTCTCATAAGGTGGACTCTCGATTTTCAGACCCCCATTGTGTATTCAAACCTCACATTTTTCCTTCCTATGTGTTAATTCTTTACATTTACTGACATTAAATTTCATCGTCCACAAATCTGCCCAAGCCTGTCTGCTGTCCAAGTCCTTCTGTGATGATATAACAGATTCCAAATGATCTGCTAATCCACTGATCTTGGTATCATCTGCCAACTTCACCAGCTTGTCACTTATATTCCTATCTAAATCATTTATAGATATTAAAAATAGCAGCGGCCCCTGCACTGCCCCCTGCTGGTCACCACTCTTAACATCACCCGATTCTCACCATCACCCTCTGCTTCCTGTGTCTGAGCCAATTCTGCACCCATCTGCACACATCACCCTGAACTGCCACTTCTTTTAGTTTGATGCCCACCCTCTCATGTGGCACCTCATCAAATTCTTTCTGAAAGTCCTCATCACTAATCTCATCTGCTCCTCTCTGATCAGATTCTTTTGTTGCCTCCTCAAAGAATTCCAGCCTGTTAGTCAAACATGACCTCCCTCTTCTGACCCCACACTGACTGTCCTGTCCTTGCCATGTGTCGCTCCATCTTCTCCTTAATAATTCCTTCCATTAAGTTTCCTGTGATGCCCATTAAGCTTACTGGCCTGTAGTTGCTCTGATCTGCCCTGTGACCCTTTTTATATAATGGGATGATATTTGATATTTTCCAGTCCTTCAGAATCTCTCCAGTGTGCAGTGACTTCCTAAAAATGTGTGTCATGGGTTCATATCTGAACTCGCTGGCCTCCTTAAGAACTCTGTGGTGAATCTGATCTGCTCCTGGTGATTTGTGTGATGTCAGCCTATTTAATCATCACAGCTCTTCTCTCTCTAATTTCCAAATCCCTCAGCACCTCCTTAGTAGTCCCTGTTACTGCTCTGAACTCATCCACTGGCTCACTTGTGAACACCTCAGAATGATGTGAGTTTAGCTCATCTGCTATTTCACTGTCTGTATCTTTTAATTCCCTTTTACTATTTTTAATACACTTCACCTCCTCCTCATCTGTTCTTTTACTATTAAGAATCTCTTGGGGTCTTCTTTCATCTTATCTGCTCTATTCCTCTCCAACTGTCTGTTAGCCTCCCTGATCTCCTTCTTAATGGTTGCCCTCATGTTCTCATACGCTCTACGATTCACTTGGCAGTCATTAGTCTTATATGCCTTATGAAGCAGTTTTTTCCTTTGCAACTTCTTTTTTAAATCTTTATTAATCCACTGTGATAATTTGACTGTCATCACGTGTGCTGTGAAGGGCGCTATAAAAGATGGTTTACTTGTGCAGGTGAAAGGCGCTATATAAATAAAATGCATTATCATTATCCATCCATCCATTATCCAACCCGCTATATCCTAACTGCAGGGTCACGGGGATCTGCTGGAGCCAATCCCAGCCAACACAGGGTGCAAGGCAGGAAACAAACCCCGGGCAGGGTGCCAGCCCACCACAGGGCGCACGCACACACACCAAGCACACAATAGCGCCAAATTAGGATCGCCAATCCACCTAACCTGCATGTCTTTGGACTGTGGGAGGAAACCCACACAGACATGAGGAGAACATGCAAACTCCACGCAGGGAGAACCCGGGAAGCGAACCCTTAATTGTCTCCTAACTGCAAGGCAGCAGCGCTACCCACTGCGCCACCATGCCGCCCTATTATTATTATTATTATTATTATTATTATTATTATTATTATTATTATTATTACAATGAGCTGTATAATTAATCAGAGGCACGTGAGGCACAGACGGTAGTTCTTGTCTTCTTTATACCATAAATCGGAGTGACGGTTCAGTCCAGTCTGCCGGGTCACGTCAAACATCTACGTGGAGATCGGGAAAGACAACAGAAGGATGGGTGCGCTTTCTTGTCCTTTAATTCTTTTTCTTTTTAAAGGCTCACATCAGTCCCCATTCTCACCCACCTGTTCCTCTCGTCGGTCAGGTCTGAGCGGCGCACTTCTGTTTTCTGGCAAGTCGAGTCGTTGATCGCGGAGCGGGGCAGAGGGGAAGGAGTCCTCGGTCATTCATGCATCCTCTTTCGGTGTTTTCTCGCTTCTTTTAAATGGTGAGAAAGATAAGAGATAGAGAGAGAGAGAGCGAGAGAGAGAGAGAGAGCGACAACGGCCACCCCACCACACCCCACCCGCCTCTTGTGCTCTTTTGAGGAAGTTGTGTTCCGACTACCGCAAAAGTCGAGAGACGCGCACCCCGGCTGGCCGCCCTCTGACACTTGAGCCCAACGAGCGGCGGTGGGGGGCTCGCCAGGCGCCCCAGGACTGCGCCGCATCTTCGTTGGAACGGAGGAAGAGGAGGAGGACGGGCAGGCAGACGAAGAATAAGGAGGAGAAGAAAGAGCCGGAACCTCAAAGATGGTAAGTCCTTCGCGGCTTCGATGAGCAGCTCGACAGAAGGTCGACAGGTTAGAAGGAGACAGACGTCCGCTCAAGGGGCGCCTCGTGGGTGGAAGCTTAGGGGGACTGATCCTTAGCATCACTTGACCACAAGTAGACTGGCATAAACGTCCTCTGACTTATTGTGTGTCTGTGTGTGTGTGGTGGTCCTCTGATGATGATGATGATGATGATGATGATACAAATCTCACCTAAACTCTGCAATTAAAGCGCACCCGGCAGATTAAGGGCTTGGGGGGCACCAAAAGTGGAGTTCACGAGTGGCCTTTGAAAGACACCACTGGACCACCCGGCCCGTCAGTCCTCTCAGCTCGAGGCGCTCGCTTGTCCTTTCACATGGGTGACTTGCATTCATACACGGTGACGGCGATACGTCCGTGATGCCTGCTCTTCATTCAAAAGCTGACAACCCGGGGCCACCTCGAGAAGTGAAAGTGCCGGGGAACAGAAAGACGGGAGTGCCGCCGGACGGGGATGAGTGTCCAGTCCAGTAGTCGCCCGCACCGCTCTCGCGGTACACGTCCACTGCACACCCCCCGGACACAAGGGCTGCTCAGCCCCTGCCTGCCGGCCATTCTTTAACGGACACCGGGAACGTGAACAGCACGGCTTCTTCAGACCAAAAAAGGCGATATATGTGCACCACCTACCTGTCAGGGGCAGGAAGTGCAGCAGCCGTCCGTAGGAAAAGAGGATCTGAGATGTGACATGTCGACAGGATCGGAAGTGTCGAGCGGAGAGAAAGTGCGCCGTCATCAGCGTCAAGTCCGCACTCGATTATATAGTGCCTTTCACATCCGTCTGTCCAGCAGTCTACGGTATAGCGCCTTTTAACATCTAGCTCGTCATCTATCTGTTATGTACTGCCCTTCATATTCATTATATAGTGCCTTTCACGTCTATCTCTCTATAAATTATATATAGTTCCTTTAATTCTATCTATCATGTAGGACTATTATATTATTATATGGATTATATTGTGCCTTTCATACCTGTGTCTATTGTATAGTGCCTTCTGTGCCCAGGCCGCCTGATTGAGCTTCAAAACGAGAAGAAGTAGAAGCCGCAGCGGCCTTTTCCCCATCTTCTCCTTACCTCCTCCTAATCTTCCTCTTCCTCCTGATCTCTTCAACCTCTCGATCCCACCTTTATATTTTGGACCAACCCTCCCCACCATCCCCCCATTCCAAACCAACCACCCCCAACCCCTACAAGCCCCACCCGTCTTTCGGTTACCGGCACGCGCAGAGCTGCTGTGGGCGGGGTGTCCAGACGGTCCGTCTGTGACGTCACACGGCGGCTCTTCCTGCTGTGGACTTTTGCCGTCGTGCCGTTCCGGTTCTTCTTTTCTAAGACTTGCCGTTACTCGCGGTCATTTCTTTTTGCTTTTTTTAAGTCTTAAAGACACAAATAATACCGATAGTAATGAGAATACAATTACAGTAGATTTAATTTATATAGCTTAAAATGGAAGATGAGTTATCGGGCTTAAAGTCTCGATGCCCTCCTCTACTCGTCATATGGCACTTTTGCTGTCAGCTGGCAAATCCAAAGTATGACCATGCGCCCCCTACAAGGCTGGTCCACATATCGCACCCCTGATATGCAGGGCATCCACTTACTGGCTTGCCAACTTGTGACCCGCGCACACAGTGGACTGAACGATTTCACAAAGTGCTTTCAAATGCTAAAGTAATGGAGTGGGCACGAGTCCATCCACAGTGGGTAAACGTGATGTCCACTGCTGCCATGATCACTGGGGCCACGCTGGCCCCTTTGACACACTCAGATGTTGTTGAACACCCACTAGGTGACGTCAACTTCTTCATAGTGCCTCTAACAACAAGTGGCACACCACTACAATTTACAGATATGCCCTTTTATTTCTTTTCATTCACAGTACCGGTGGGTGCCAAGGCCCACATGTTGGCACTTAAACACGTGACGCTATAGCCCACCACTGCTGTTTGATGTGTAGATGCCATTTTCCTGTAAATTCTTGTCTGCCAATCCATTCATTCAATCATTTTCAATCCAAGCCAATTGGTCTGCCATTCTCTGTTTTATATAGCGCCTTTAGTAGAGGGCATGCATGTGTTACCAAAGTGACATTAAGTCATTGCAAAGTGAGACGAGTCAAATGCTGCACCCTTCACCCCTTCATCCATTTTCTGTACCCACGTTATTCAGTTCCAGGTCACACAGGCTAACCCTTACAGCATCGGGCACCAAGTGAGAGCCCACCCTGGACAGGGTACTCAAGTGTTCAATCAACCCAGCATGCACAAGGAGGTAAAACCCACAAAAACCCTGGGAGAACATGCGAGCCCCACATGAGCAGTGACGGGCCCAGCACTTGAACC
>NW_024381192.1:0-14245 GCF_016835505.1 Polypterus senegalus | reverse complement strand
GGTGTGTTTCAACTATACCAATGGCAAATATTTTACACCTTAGAAACTCGCCAATGCCTCTTAAACATTTTAGATTCACACGGACGATTTGAGTTGTGGACACTTTGATGTTTATGAATGTTTCAACTCTTAAAAGCTGGATACGAGTTATCAATGAAACGGTTGTATGCCTTACGCTTCACAGTTACCGAATGTCACTTCAACACAAGTCCTGCAAATACTAACGTAATTGAAACAAACCATGAAACTCAAGCCGATTATGACAGCAGCAGTCAAGCTGTGAGAAAACGGTAAAAGGAGGGTGTCAGGCGTGGTAGGTACATTTTCTGATGTAGCTGACGAAAACAACTTTGTGCTGCCGGCAAATACTACGAAAACTTCACACGTTCATAGAGGCGCTGTGCGTAAATACTCGCAGGCAAATCCACAACTTAATATGAGGAATGCCTGTTAAACATCTTAGATTCACGAGAACCGATTTGGGTAGTGAACACTTCGATGAATGAAACCTGTTATCTTTACAACGGTTCACAAAACGGAATGTAACTTGAACACAACACATCCTCCAAATACGAACCTGATTGAAAGAAATAATGCTAATCAAATCCTTGATGACAGCAACACTCATAAAAGTCACAAAATAATTACATTGACATCATGTTGCATTATTTCCTTTTCTTTTTCATAACTTCTATAACACACTACTTCTCTGCTGCGAAGCGCGGGTATTTTTCTAGTAGCGAATATAATGAAGTTTAAGTATAAAGCTGTTTGTATCATATCCTGTGTATGATGCTGAATTTAGGTATTCATTTGCTATACTGCAATTATACACAATGTTCTAGAGTCATTTGTTTGTCCTTTTAGGCTTCATTTTGGTTTGAGACGTTAAAAAGACTCATACGTCCATAGTGAATATACAGAATTGTAAGTAAAAAAATCAGTTTATTCAATACCATGTATGGCGGTGAATTTAGGTATTATTTTCCTATTTGTTTTATTTGTAGTGTTAGTCCTCATCTAATTTGAAAGGCTCAGAAGGACACGTTAGCTAATAATGAATTTATTGAAAGTTATATAAAAATGTTCTCTTTATTTAATATGTGAAATTAGAGTTTCATTTGTAATTATATATATTGTAATTGTGCACAATGCTCCAGTGCAAAAGAAATTATGTATTATTTATTGACTTGGTCGTAAAGTTAAGCTTAATATATCTTAGTGAGTTTGTGGTACATTTGTTGTTGGTGTGCTGTAGTAATATTGTGTTAAATGTTTCCCTTGCTTTGTGTGTTTTTATCAATGCTTTACTTAAAGACCAAGTTTCTTAAGACAATTTTAATGACAATTTACTGTGTGTTTGCTAATGATAGATGAAATGAGTGTAACTTAAAATCAGGTGTAGGTTAGTTAGGAGTATGTTCTGATAGTGGATTGGCACACCCACCACATGATTGTAATTGGCAATTAATTAAATTGAACCTTTACATTCATTCATGCAATCGGACTGAAGCCATAGCTGAGAATCTAGAAACCCTATTTGCAGTCTACATAATTCCAATTATTTCAAATCCTAGTATATAATATTAACAACAAAGGTTTTTATCAGTACCTTTTTCATAAATGACATTTCGATTTTTTATTTTTATTTAAAAAAACTATTAAAGGCATAATTTTTAATCATTTGAGTCTCTAATATTTGACTTTCCTCAAGCAATTATTAAGCAGTCATTTCTAGTCCTCACAAATATTTTGGTCCCTTTAATGTAGTGTATGATTAGGAATTTCTGTGTGAAGTAAATGTCCTCATACACATCATATGTCCTCATGAACAATAAAAGATGAATGTCCCCATATGCCTGTTAAAAGTCAGGTCAAGAAATTCAAGTGGAATGTATCTTAATTAAGTCATAAATATAATTTATATGCATTTTTTTAACGATAACATAAAAGGAAAGTGATGTCCTCATAATGCAGGATTGGTTCAGGTGACCCTCATAAACCACATTTATCAGTAGTATGTGTGTGTGTGTGTTGGGCGTCTTATGAGCACAGGGTGGTCCAGCACACTCCATGCAGGTTCAGCTCACAAGTGTCAGAGGGGCTCTGAGCAGCACAGGACAGGATGGAGTGTCAGACCACCACTGGGCACAACCTCAGCTCATCTGAACCTGCTGATTTAATGTGCTGCTCGCTGTGATGATGAAAGAAAGTCAAAGTGACTGAGAACAAAAACACAAAACAGCAGACAGAGGAGAAGAAGGAAACAGCAGAGAGCCAGCAGCTGACCACTGTGGAGCTGTAAGGAGAGACCACCGCAGCCCTGAGCTGCTCCTGACAAACAAATATAATGAAGACATCTGAGATTTGATGAACTTATTAGTGAGTAAGAACTGAAATGAACAAACAAACATCCTGAGAGAATTTGTGAAGCAAACACAGCAGAGACGACTCATGTGAATTACGTCAGCTGAGAGAATATGGCAGTCGCAGGGCCTCAGTGTATAAACATCTCAGTGTGCAGGCAGGACGAGCTCAGTCAGGGACAGACATGGAGTGGAATGGACTGAAAGTTGGCCGTTGTTATCCTCACAGTAATGCATCTTGTCCTAAACTGATTTATGAAGCTGAAGTTTATGGACTTTATTATATTTTCTCATGTCTTTTGATTTTCTCAACAGTCTTTTGGAAATCTTCTTGTCATCATTTCTATTTCTCATTTTGTTCAGCTGCACACGCCCGACTAATCTTCTAATCCTTTCACTTGCGGGAGCCGATTTCTTAATGGGTTTGTTTGAGTTGCCTGTCAGTTTGAATCACATGATAGAAACTTGCTGGTACTTTGGAGTTCTTTATTGTTATTTGCATTCCGCACTTGGAAATATTCTTAGCATATCTGTGATCTATAATGTGGTTTTAATATCCATTGATCGCTACATTGCTATCTGCCATCCTTACTTTTACAGCTCAAAAATAACTTTGTTGCAAAGATCAGCATTGCTGTGATGTGGCTGCTTGCACTTTTAATTACAGTCATATTTTTATGTCTTAGTTATATTGCAACAGAGCTTTGTGAAGGAGCTTGTGCAGTATTCTCTTATTATGAAGTGGCCATTTTGTTTTAGTCACAACTTTTTTTATTCCTTATTCACTAATGATTGGTTTTTATATCCGAATATTTGTGGTTGCAAGAAGCCATTCAAGAGCCATCAACTGTATGATAGAAAAGAGACAAACTGGAGATGAGTGACAGTAAAATATCAAAACCGTCTGAAAGAAAAGCTGCAAAAACATTAGGAGTAGTATTAGGGGCTTTTATTATGTGCTGGCTGCCTATTCAGATAAATAATCTTTTGCTTGATGGTAGCAACCTAATCACACAAGTCATCCGGAATGTCTTTGTATTACTAAGTGAAGTGAACTTTGGTGTTAATCCAATTCTTTACGCTTTTCTTTATTCCTGGTTCAGAAAAGCACTGAAAATCATCCTGACATTTAAAATATTTACCTCAGCTTCTTCAGTGCTCAATTTCAAGTAAATGTTCAAGAAAATAAAAAATGTAAAAGTAATTTTCTATGCTTAGATATTGTTAGTTATTTGTACAGTATGCCTTTGCTCATTTTTCATATTAGCAGTGCAATACTTGGACATATTTCTTATTTCTTTTCATATTCATTGTGTTGTTTTAAAGGCTGTTTATGTTAAAATTGTACTCTTGTTGTGTTGAGTGTACACAGTTTATGAAAATTGCTTTTTTCACCAGTTATTTTCATAAAACTTCTTATTATTTAAATGTGTAATAAATGGGACTGAAAAAGTAGAAGACTCCTTGAAATTCTTTTAAACACTTCAGTGTTTCTTGGTTGACTTTATTATTCATTTTAACATTGTTGTTTCCATGATTTTTGGACATAATTATTCATTTGTTCATAAATTAAGTAATGTGCTGCATTTTACATAAAATCTAGAACTATAAATATTTGTTAACATGTGTACTTACGATTTACAGAGACTTTCAGATTTCACAACTCAAAACTCCACAGCAGAGCACAGGTAACGATTGAAATTCTGAAAAGCTTTGGTCAACCTGGTGGAGATTTGCTTAAGAGTCAAAATTTAAAAGACACTTGATCCTTTATTATTTTAGTTTTGTTTCATGCTAAACTTTTAATTTTAATTGTGAAGCTGATGTTTCCTATTCCTGCTCTTTAATCTGCACTCCTCCTCAATAAGGCAGCAGATGACAGACGAGTGCAGGCAGAGCAGTCGGCCTTCACTCCTCACACTGCTGGCTCACTAAATGACACTGAGGTGACTGTGAGGAACTGAAATGGACGACTGAGAAGGTCAAATGAGGTTTGATGTCCACAATTAAACGTAGGATTTGCTGCTTTAGACTGACATTTGTGAATATTTGTGAAGTCTCATTAGCCGCAGCTGCTCACCTCATACAGAACACGATTAATACTTCAGAGAACAGCATTGTGCTCAATTGTATGAAAACAAGAAACTTCTACCTTTAATAAAAGAATTACATTTGCATCTGAATAACTGTCTGTCTGTCATCACTGTTTAATAATATTTTAAATAACTGTTAAAATGTCTTACTTCTTTTAAAAACCACCTTTATAATCTGTCTAGTAGGGTTGCTGCAGTAAAGTATTTGTGTACAGATTTAGCACAAAATATTCATGCAGACATAACTCTGTTTATTTCACTCTTTTGCATGATCCTACAAGGGTGGATGTAAGATTCTCTATTATCAGATTTGTCATTATCAGTAAACAATAAAAACTATTGTGATTTAATGTTTAATGAAATTTACCAGCACTCCACACTGGGTGTCCTGTTTTGCCAGTAAAACTCAGGCAGTAGAAAAGCGTCAGTCAGTCCGTCTCTCAGTAGGAGCACAAGCACCTTATTAGCGAGTGTTACAAAGGAGAGCGCCTGACTCACTCTGTTTATCCTCTTCATTGATTAGATCACAATGCCAAGCAGTTCATTACATAATCAGAAATCCTTTCACCTGATTGGTTTATCCAGTTGTTAACGGGGACGTGACAAAACATCGAGACCTTAGATGCTCACAATTCCGCGTGGCCCTCGGCTGATTGACCGTCCTGTTAACTCAGGAGTCTGTGACTGTTTAGGTGTTTCTAAAGGTTCACTTCGCACATGACAGGCACGTCCATGTCGTTCTCAGCCCTTTGGGTGACTTTATGTTTCCTTCTGTTCAGGCGGGTCTGTCAACAGGAAACTTAGTCTGATCAGAACAACAGAGCAAGCAGCGCACTTTAAAGATGACTTTTTCTTCTTATCCCAATGCTTGGTTTTTTTCATTTATTTTTATAAAGTCACTTAGAATGCCTTTTCTTAATAATTCAAACCTTTATCATAGCAAATATCAAAATAACACCTTTAGCTTGTAAGCATAAGCCGAGAAGAATATGAGACTCAGCACAGACCCAGCAAATCATGAAGCTGAGATCCATTAAACTGTGCAAATGCATCACATGCTAGGAGCCCCTCGAACCAGGGTTCAAGTTCAACTCCTACAATATAACAATCCACACCACATAATACAACACATCAATAATCCATAAAGACGTAAAGCCAGTGCTGAGAATCAAAAGGCCGCTGAGTGACTGCACATTCAATGTGTCCATGCAGAGCCTTCACGGCGGCCTCTCCGTTCCAAAGCAGCCTGATAAATGTCTGCAGTTCTCGTGTTCTCCCCGTGGCCTGTGATGGACGAGCACCCAGTGCTTTGGTGGAGGTTTGGGGCTCTGGATTGTCCACTCATTGTCTGCTTCATCCCTTTATGGTGGACATGAGGAGACAAAATGGTCCTCTGTGGTGATGTGAACAGCAAGAAATTGAAATATTTGTGAAATAACACAATATGTTTCTGTAAAGTAGAACATTATTTCATGAAAACATGAGTTTATTTCTTTATTTTTTCATGTGAGGTATGAGTACACAAGTAAACGTGACCCATAAATTGTGTTTTAAGGTATTATGGCCTGCATTGTATAAGACCATTCCTTTATTTCTGCTCTGCTCAGCTGATGCTTTACTTCTTCAACTTTAAGAGTTGCCCCCTCATTTCAGACCCCCTTGTGTGTTTATACAGGAGGTATTATGATGTGGTGGTCCGCACTTCTGCCCTTTTGATTTAGTGTTCTTGTTCCAGTCCTTCGCCCGGTTACTGCCAGTGTTGAATCTCCATGTTCTCTCTTTGCATGTGTGGATTTTACTAGGCAGGATGGCAGAAGAGTTTTATTATACCAGAGGAAAATTTGTGAGCAGCAGGAATGTGTAACACGTAGGACATTGTTAAGGAGGGACTAGAAAATAATAAAAGAGACCACACTTGACAGTGTAGAAGGAAAATTTTATATTTGCATAAGAGAATAGCAAATGAACATATAGAGCCATAAAAAGTAATTAAAAGCTTCTAAAACATTAGATTATGCATAAATTAGAATATAAAAGCAAATACATAAGTCTAGCAAATATTTAATTAAAAATCAGTAATATTGCATTATTTTATAGGCTTACAGCAAATTTTCCAAAGTAAAGAAAAGAACAGCTAAATTGACACAGTGAAACTAGTTTTGGACAGGATAAGAGTTTGAGGACACCTGTGATTCAAGGCTAGGAAGAGATAATATAGAAAAGAGGCCTCTAAAAGCAGCTGGATTGATGAATCAGCAGAAAGGCAACAAAAGGCCTTTGCTGCAAGCAAGGTCACACTGTAATGCATCAAGAGAAAATCTTAGCAAATTCAGGCTTTAGCAAACATATTAGAAGAATATATTAGCAATTAACTTTAGTGTAGAAATTAAGATAAATCAAGCTTGCCAAGCAATGATCAAATGAAAGCACATACTATACTTCTTTTTAATTAAAGCTTAAGCTTCAGGTCACTATTGTAAAAAGTTTGGAAAGCCTAAGAGAGGAAAACCCATATATGGATTTGAAGCCTTGGCCAGTTAGAGAAAATGAGAACAGAATAGAAAGATAACACATTCCACAAGGAGGAGGAAAAGTAAGGAGATAATAAGGGTTCCCATGAAAACTCAAGATTTGGTCTTACAGGAGTAAAAGGGAGTCATCGGAGGTAAGCAAACAAGCTCATTAGAGCAAGGTTAGAAAAGATAGGAAATTACATCAGAAAAGCCCAAAATGGTGAAGAGGAAGCCTTCCACCCAGTCTTAGACCAATCAGAATAAGCCAAACAGACACCAAGAGGAATAATGGACAATAAGCCAGGTGTAGAATGAGCTAATCGAGTACAGCCAAAATGATAAGAAATTGTTATAAAAACTTCAATTGCTTTAATGATCGTCACTCAATCTCATTCGGCCGAAATGGGTTGAGTCCGTGTGGTTGATTTATTGCAATAAAGCCTTAAAACTCTGTCTGTCTATCTCGAGTCCTAATAGCCTTTATTTTAGATAAAAAAGCCTTCTGATGATGAATTTTTCGCCACGACAACAGTCATTGTTGTAATCAGCACACACACCATAAGACGTCTACAAATCAGACTAACAATTCTTTAACAATAATAACAAAGAGCACACAATAATAATTCAGAACTCCGCAGGACTCCTGCAGCTACTAGAATTTAAAAGGCTGATAGCTCTGAGTTGAAACAGGACTTCAGTCTGGAGGTCTTCATCCTTGAGACCCTAAATAAGCAGCTTGACAGCCTCAAGTGACACTTTGGAGACAGAGGATGGCTGCTGTGTGACATTTGGTGTTAATATCAATTGATCACCACATTGCTGTTTGCAATCCATTCTTTTACAGCTCAAAAATAACTTTGAATATCACAAAGGTCAGGATTGTAGTGACGTGATTGTATTAATTTATATTTACATTCCTTTTTGTATATTTTAATTATATCGAAACAGGGGGATGCAAACAATACTGTACATTTTATGGATATGAAAATTCAGCTTTTGTTTTTTTTATTATCCCATATTTAATTTTTAATCACAAAATTTCCACTTTAATCACGTAGTTTATTTTATCATTAGAGTAGAACATCATAAACTTCATCTTAAAATTGTTTCATTTACTAGTTTCTCAAATCCCATCGGAACTAAAGTAGCACATTAAATGCTTTGTTTTGTATTTGATCTTCTACTGTGCTCTATGTGTGTGAATCACTACGTGTTTCTGGGCTTTCTCTTCCTCCGACAGGATACAGAATCCATTACATTTGTGATATTACAGCTCTCTGAATAATTCAAATACTGAGATGTATACGTGTTATCATTTTAAGTGATGATAGGAGTTAAAGCATGTTATTAAACATGGGAACACGGTGGCGCAGTGTTTGTTCCTGTCTCATGCAAGATGCTTGCTGCGGTGTCTGCGTGACCTTTGATGAAATACTTTATTGTAGCAGTACTGTCTCTTTCAAACATACTAACCCTCAATTCCTGTCCTTCCTTTTATTTCTCCAAGTAACCAATCGCCACTCAATCATCTCTGTAATAGAGCGTTAAGCCATCTGTAAGCTTAGAACTCGGATTCTTCAAAACTTTTAAGGAACATTGAAATATCTTCAAAGTACCTGTTTAATTATTCTATCCATCTATCCTTCCAGTGTCGCGCCAGTCCTAGCAAGAATACAGCATGAGGCAGGAACAATCCGTGAACGGAGCGCGACCTTCTCGCTAGCACTGCGACACCGTGTCCTCACATGTTTAATTGTTAACAATATAGATTATTTAAATAAGGTTAAAGTTTTATCTGTATAATATAATAAACATATTTTGCTTCATTTCATCTTAAAAATTATCTCATAATCATATGTAAATACACGCTTTATAAAGTGGCTCAGGTTGTGTAATTTTAAAACTGTATCATAAGTTTACAGTGAGGTAATTGTATTTATAAGTACAAACAGTTCTACAAGGAGGACTTGATGGACTGATTGAGTGCATTTAGAGTTCTTGGGATGAAACTGTTTCTGAACATGAGGAAAGGCTCTGAAGCGTTTGCGTATGAGTGCACTTCAAATAGACAGCATGGCTGAGACAGTGTGTGCGTGATGCTGTATACCAATAATTCTATTTCCGATCAGCCGCTGTAGACCTGTGATTGACACTCAGATACAGTGATGTAAATACTCTGAGTGGTGCAGTGAGTGTAATATGGCTAACGGGAGCAGCTGGAAGAAGAAGAAGAAGGTGCAGTGAGAGTAACAACGCTAAAGCAGTTATGGTATTTGGAATAGTTTGGCCATTCCGTGGACCATTATATTGTTACAGGTTCATTACAATCAGAACATTAAACTAATAAACAATATGCGGTTAATTTCTATTTAATCTATCTAAAACTATTTATAAAGCCACGTCAGTGTTGTGGATCTAAAAAAAGAAAGGGAAACCACACTGGAACAGTAGCACTGCTTTGACATTGGGGGCCACCAGTTTGCAAAACTGAGCGGAGAACTTGTGTAAGCCAGGGTTTGAGCTACCGTGGAAATAAGTGTGGCTTTACGCCAAGTTTAGGTTTTATACATCACGATTTGAGCGTGGATACAGGAGTACGCAACATTTTTGTGCATACGCACTGTTTTTACATGAGGCCCCAGGAGAGTTTCTATGTGTTTTGATCTCAAGGTCACATTATAATGTGATGTTAGCTGATCTAAATTGTTTTCCATGTTTACATTTGATGTTAACTGATCTAAATGGCTTTCCACAATTACACTCGAATTACTCAAAGTATCTATACATTTTGAAACAGAATTTAAATCTAGATGTTACACTGTTTTTGTTTTAATCTGTGAATGCATTAGCAAGGGCAGAACTAAATCAAATGTAATTAAGTAGTGATAGGAAATAACTTCATTTAATGGAGTAATACTTACATTTTAAATTTCAACTTTATAAGTTATAATTAAATCTAATATGTGTATATTATTATGAGTTGGACCTTTGACATTCTGACAAAATCCTACTGAATTTAACAAATAAGTAAAAAATTTGCTAAAAGTGTCAGTTTCCACATCAATGTGTACATTAAAATCCCCCATCAATACTATGTGATCATAATTTAGAGCTCAGTCATGAACAATGAATATGGCCCTGATGGTCTGTAGACTAGCACTATAATTGTGTTGGAATCTGTTTTAATATTTAAAATGAATGCCTCATTTTTTTAATTTTAAAAAAAGAAAGGATGTAAAGTCGCCTAAGTTTTTAGAAGTAATTTGCATTTTATTACAATGAATTATTCCAAAGCCTCCTCCTCGACCAGAATCTCTAGACTTATGAAGGAACGAGTATCCTTCTGTTGATGCCTCAACTAGGGGAACAGTGTCACATTTACTAAGCCAGGTTTCAGTGAGAAGACACAGATCAGATTTTGTACTTGATATAATATCATTTACCAAAACAGCTTTACTGCCAAGAGAGCAAATATTCAATAAGCAGCATTTAAAACTGTATGCTTCTTTCTGAACTGCTGATATATTTTCTGTTTTAATTTGAAGTAAATTTCTATTACAGATGCCCCTGGTGGAGGGTCTGGTTTTATCCCTTGGTCTAATTATACACTTTATTTTTTGGTTATCAAGTAATTTAAGGTTTGCATCTGGAGTAAATTTACTGGAGGCCCCACAACAGGGATTATGGGTAACAGCTTCAGGATAGTAACAGGTGGGATAAACAACAGCCTGTGATACAGTATATTCTTGGTAAGGGGCCAGATACAACTAAATTCTGACATTTTCTTTAAGCTTTGGTGCATAGAGAGATGAAGTTCCTCTTTAATAAGATTGCTGTAAATAAATATCATTAGTGCTGACATGCAGCAATAAGGTAGATACTTCATCGTCTGTGACACTGTACAATGTGGCCTCTATGTCAGATATCTTGGCCCCTGCAATGCATTTAACATTAACTGCTGGTTTAACATTGTTTGGAATTCCAACATTGCGCACTACGGAATCGCCAATTATGAGCACTTTCACATTCTCAGTTTCCACAGGCGCGCTGCTGAGTGCTGAGAATCTGTTCTGGGTCCAAATTGGTGACCTGGGTGCAGAGGGACTAAATTTTGGCATCTTAGGCCCCATCTTACTGTTACTCACTCACCATGTGACTGAATTGGTGCTGCTGACTTCGACTACAGTTGAGCCTGGAGAGACTGAAACCGAATCAAAAGTGCCAAATTGTCTAAAGAAACCGAGTCAATCCAATTTTTGGTTTGCCTAATTGCTATCAGGTTCCTAACGTGGTCCTCAAATTTGCATATTTTCCCAATCAACTTTAAATTAACTAAACAGTTTTGGCAGGTGAAGCTGTCTACACTAGCGGCTGGAAAACCTGAACTGTATATCCTGCTGGAGACATAATATAAAAACGTGCCCTCAACGGGCAGAGAACTGATAGAACTTACGTTTACGCTGATATCATCTTCTTTTTGCAGTAACTTTGGTGCTTTCGCTGCTTTCCGTGTTCAGCTGAATCACTAAGAGACCGTTGGCTTTACGTTTCCACCACCTGCTGGGTGATTGACTTTGATTTCTCACTGCCGATTATTTCACCTGGTCAGCTGTCGGCTTTACTCCAGTTGAACTTACTCAGGTCTTTGTGAAGAACTACGTGCCTGTGGGAGATGCCGCTGCTTTGTGCTTCTGCTCGCTGCTACTCTGAAGAGGTGGGGCCTGAAACAGAAAGAGAGAGAGAGTGAGTCAATCAGATTACTTGTTATTACTTTAGCTACATTCTTTATATTAGTCAGTCAGGTTGGCTTTGGAGTTAATGCAATTATTTATGCTTTTTTTATTCCTGCTTCAGAAAAACACTCAAAATAATCTTGAGTTTTAAAATATTAAACCCTGCTTCTTCAGCGACTAATTTTTTGTAAATTTTAAAAAATGACAGTGCACAATAATATTCAGCTCAGACAATTGCAATGTATTTTGTTTTGTATGTTACCCATTCTGTGTAATAATAATCAGTACTCTTGTGGGCCTCATGTAAATACTGGTGTATTTTGCTTGTGTTTCTTACTCCACACCAATATACTTTATATGAACTGAGTTTAATTATTAAAATATATGATAATCAGCCCCATAATAAACAAACAGGACTGCTAAGCACTGCAGTGACTTTTTCTCTGCTCTGTCAGATTGTGTCTGTAAATTGTTGAAATCCCAGCCGATGTGCTCCTGGCACAAGCCGCTCAAAGCGGGTTACTGCATGGTGCCGCCAGGACAGAGTCACCTCAACATGACAATTTATTTGAAACGTGGTGCTAGAAAATGAAAAGAGAAAAAGAACAAAAAGAAAGTCGATGAAATGATGATGATGCATCTAGTTGTCTACAATTACTGAATTATCATAATCATCATGGTTTTAAGTTAGGGTGTTGATGATTAATTAGATTAATTCTTAGTTGTATTTAATTATTCTCAAGCAATGCTTTGACTATCGAGTGAACATTCTAATTTTGGACATTAACTAATTTGATTCAGTGCATCTTATTTCTTGACTATGATGTATTAACATGTATTGTCGTGAAAAGCCATTACAGATATCATGGCTACTGTCATGCTTCACTTTCGTTTTCTCTCTGATGTCAAGATCTGTTCTCAGGCTTGTCTACTTGTGCTGAACTTTTTAACTTTTCTGTCCTGCCCATTCTCTCAGCCTTTTATTCTTGTTATTAATGCTCAATTAAATATTGTGTTAAGTTCACATTTATTGCTTTCACATCACAACTTGTTCAGTTTTTCTTTCTCTTTCATTTTTTAAATGGCTGCATTGTTCTTGTAGAGCACAATGACTCCTGCTACTTCATACGCAGAAAGCATTTAGTTATCTTGGTAAGATATTTAAAAATCTAACAAGCATCTCTTATGTCTTATAGACATTTAGAGACAGATTATTTTGACTGCACCACCTCACGAGGGGCCTCATCTATAAATGAATGGTGTATATGCACAAAAATGCTGCATACACTCATTTCCATGCTCACTTTGAGATATTTAAAAGCTAAACTTGGTGTAAAGCCACACACATTTTCATGCCATACACATGCACTTTTCTGCTCTGTTTTGCAAACTGGTGGGACCCAGCATCGAAACACTGCTAATATTTCTGTGGTCTTTTTTAGATTCATATCCATGATGTGGGCTGTATGAAATACACTGAAATTAATTGCATATCATTTACAAATGTAAGGCACTTGATTGCACTCATCCTATAACAATACACGGAATGGCCAAACTATTCCAAATAAGACAGCTGGTTTAGAGTATTTTCACCTGTTTACTGTATTTGTGTGTTGTATCACAGCTCCACAGGCTGTGTCGAGAGTGCAGAGGATTACAGCTTCCAGCCTTGGTGCACATTTAAAGCTCACGCTGCCATACACACAGTCTATTTGAACTTCACCCATTTAGCAAACGCTTCAGAGCCTTTCCTGCACGGACCAGAAAACAGCACGGGTTCAGAAACAGTTTCATCCTAAGAGCTATAATTGCACTCAATCAGTCCATCAAGTGCTCCCAATATAACTGTTTGCACTTAGAATTACAATGACCTCACTGTAAACTTGCGCTACAGTTGTAATATTGCACAACCTGAGCCACTTTATGAACCATTTGCACTGTCTGCACTCTATGTACATGTATATTGTACTTATGCTTTCATATTGTTTCAATTTTTCATTGTTTTTTATTGTATTATTATTACTTTTTTTCCCTTTATAGGAAAGTAAGTTTATGGAGGAGTTGCATATTGAGTCTCATTATACCATGCAATGACAATAAAGGAATTCAGTTGAATTTAACAGAGGGAAGTGCGTATTTAACAGGTGATGATGACTGACTTCTAAGTCGATTTTGATTAGATTTATCTTCTTGAAGCTCTGTGCTGCTAGAATATTAGGATATTAGACTTGATAACATATTTCTACTGAAATGCATTAAAGTATGTACTGTACTTTTTACAGATAAATTGTTAAATTCATTTAAATAATGTGTATTGCTAACAATTAAACATGTGGGGGCACAAAGGTAGTGATGAGCTGGCACCCTGTCCAGGGATTGGTCCTGCCTCCCGCAAGATGCTTGCTGGGATTGGCACAACCTTGGATGGATGGATGGATGAATGGATGGAATAATTAAACATGTATAGCAAAGATTTTCAATGTTCTTTAAAAGTTTAACAATCAGTGTTCAAAGCTTAAAGCTGGTTTTACATTTATTAC
>NW_024381191.1:0-14165 GCF_016835505.1 Polypterus senegalus | reverse complement strand
GTTTTATGATTTTGGCTGGAAGTAATTTTTTGGATTACTTTTGGGGGCCAAACTTAGATCTTGAAAGGCAAGTTTAGATTTTCTTCAAACCATTTTACAAACTTTTTTTAAACAATTTTATTTTTTTTCCCTCCGGGGAGTTTGATGTTCCCCCCGGTTTGGGGTTTCTCAATTTGGTTCCTCCCACAGTCCAAAGATATGCAAGTTAGGTGCATTGGTGATTCTAAATTGTCCCTAGTATGTGCTTACGGTGGGTGTGTGTGTGACACCCCTGGGTGGGCTGGTACCCTGCCAGGGTTTTTTTCCGCCTTGTGCCCTGTGTTGGCTGGAATTGGTCCAGCAGACCTCCTTGACCTGTAGTTAGATATAGTTGGATGGATGGATGCTTTTGTGATTTGAAACCCTTCATTGTTTTCTCCCTAACAGAACCAAACAATAATGAGATGTTGATTAAATCCTGCATCTTGCAGCTTATGACTGACCAGAAATCAGTAGTGATCGAGAGACATGGTCAAAAATTGTGGTACATAAAAATAGCTGTTCTTTTTGCTGCAAGTGTAAACCAAAATGTTAAAAATCAGTGTCATGAACTTAATATTGCCACATAGTCAAATCCAGCACTGACACATAAAAAAGAAAATGCAAAATAAAAAATATTTACAGCTGCTTCTTCCAGGAGCCACATGCAAAGTCCTGAAGTCATTCCTCTAAAACCACAAAAGAATTAAAGATCAGATAAGTGAACAGCCTCACTGCCTCCTGCCAATGATCAACTCCACAGCCGCCAATAAAACTCAGAAGTCTAATTCAATAAGCACTGCCTATGCATTCTTCACTGTTAGAAAAATTATCTGCAGATCAGAGTTGCTAGGAAGAACAACCCATGTTTCCTGCTTCTGCATTTTATATAGCCTCAGGATTTTCTCCACAAATCCTTTGTAGACACCTTTTAGAGTCTCCCACTTATATCATACGCCACAACATCGGCTACGCGGACATGTCTTGTTCCAGTAGAAAATCACCATAACCATCCCTTCACATTCATGCGCTATACTGGTGGGCATGCATGTGAGGTTTTTCTCCCACTTCCTAAAGTCTTTCTCAACCATTCCTAGTGCTCTTCCTGTACATGTCAACAAACTGTTACACTACCTTTGGCAGTCTACTCACAGAATGGCAAACTCATTTTACCTGCAGACATAAATGTGCCTACAGGTCTCAAGCTTAATGTACCTTCCAGGCTAACTCTTCCAAAGCAGGTCTGTTTGCCACAATGGACTACTTTTAATGGAGTGCAATTCAACACACTTTGCTCATTCCTTCAGGTAAGTGCTAACTATTTATAAAGTGTATCTTCTCTCTTATATATATATATAAAACCAATGTCTGCCTGTGTCTATGTCTGTCCGCTTTTAACCGAGAGAACTATTTAACAGATTTAGATCAGGTTTTTTCTATAATTTGTTTGAACATTCTGGTTGATTTTGTGACTTCGTCATCATGCTAAGTATCATAGTTCACTTGCAGGAGTGATTTGCATGATTTACTAATCCAAACAGAGGCTAAATGGGGGAGGGGGAAGCGTGACGCCAAAAGTGTGTGGAGCAGGCGGGCCCTCTTCACTCACATGCCAACCTCCGCTCAAGTCAGTCTACCTCTTGTCACGCTTTTGGAGCGCACGTGCCTCTGCTTAGCTAGCTTACTACCTGTGTTTATTGATTTTTATAGTTTGTCCTGTTTTACTACTACGCTGGTGGAGCTGCAGGGGACAGCTAGTATGCTAAAGATTTAAACATGTTAAATAATATGCAAACTATTATTCCTGTGACAAGTTCACCACAGATTACCATATTCAATTGAAGGAGTACCATTTTTGCTCCCACCAATTTCTTAATTAGAAGTTAATTTACTGTTAATAAAACAGATAAAATCCTTGGTTTGCTAGTGCTCTATTCCATCACACAAGTCATCTCCAAAAATGTTGAGTTTAATTTCTTCTGAATGCACCTTTTAAATGTTTTGGAACAAAAAGATGTTTCTCAAACCTTTCGCTTTTTACATTTTATTAAAACACATTTTCTTTGATGGACACAAAAGTGTAGATAGGATCAAGTCAACTGGTGGCCTGTTGGATTGTTTTGCATCTTATAATTGTTTCACAGCTGAAAACAATTAGATTAAAAGTCAAGTTATTTAAAATTACCTTGAATGAAGCCTGTTCCATTATCAGAAGTATATATATATATATATATATATATATATATATATATATATAGTTGTGCTTGAAAGTTTGTGAACCCTTTAGAATTTTCTATATTTCTGCATAAATATGATCTAAAACATCATCAGATTTTCACTCAAGTCCTAAATGTAGATAAAGAGAAACCAGCTAAACAAACGTAGACAAAATATTATACTTGGCCATTTATTTATTGAGGAAAATGTTACATATTTGTGAGTGGCAAAAGTATGTTAGTTTGAAGGTGAAATTTGAGACAGGTGTTTTCAATCAATGAGATGACAATCAGGTGTGGAGTGGGCACCTGTGTTATTTAAAGAACAGAGATCTATCAAAGTCTGCTCTTCACAACACATGTTTGTGGAAGTGTATCATGGCACTAACAAAGGAGCTTCTGAGGACCTCAGGAAAAGAGTTGTTGATGCTCATCAGGCTGGAAAAGGTTACAAAACCATCTCTAAAGAGTTTGACTCCACCAATCCACAGTCAGACAGACTGTGTACAAATGGAGGGAATTCAAGACCATTGTTACTCTCCAGGAGTGGTCAACCAACAAAGATTACCCAAGAGCAAGGCATGTAATAGTCAGCGAGGTCACAAAGGACCCCAGGGTATCTTCTAAGCAACTGAAGGCCTTGCTCACATTGGCTAATGTTCATGAGTCCACCATCAGGAGAACACTGAACAACAATGGTGTGCATGGAAGGGTTGCAAGGAGAAAGCCACTGCTCCCCAAAAACAAAATTGCTGCTCGCTGCAGTTTGCTAAAGATCACATGGACAAACCAGAAGGATACCGGAAGAATGTTTTGTGGACGGATGAGACCAAAATAGAACTTTTTGGTTTAAATGAAAATGCTTAGTTGGGAGAAAGGAAAACACTGCATTCCAGCATAAGAACCTTATCCCATCTGTGAAACATGGTGGTGGTAGTACATGGTTTGGGCCTGTTTTGCTGCATCTGGGCTAGACAGCATTCCTTGATTGATGGAACAATGAATTTGAATTATATTAGAGAATTCTAAGGAAAATGTCAGGACATCTGTCCATGAACTGAATCTCAATAGTTGGGTCATGCAACAAGACAACGCACTCTAAGCACACAAGCATTCTACCAAAGAATGGTTAAAGAAGAATAAAGTTAATGTTTTGGAATGGCCAAGTCAAAGTCCTGACCTTAATCCAATTGAAATGTTGTTGAAGGACCTGAAGCGAGCAGTTAATGTGAGGAAACCCACCAACATCCCAGAGCTGAAGCTGTTCTACATGGAGGAATGGGCTAAAATCCTCCAAGTCGGTCTGCAGGAATGAGCAAAGTTACCGAAATGTTTAGTTGCAGTTATTGCTGCAAAGGGGGTCACACCAGATACTGAAAGCAAAGGTTCACATACTTTGCCACTCACAAATATGTAATATTCAATCTTTTCCTTAATAAATAAAATGACCAAGTATAATATTTTTGTCTCATTTGTTTAACTGGTTTCTCTTTATCTACTTTAGGACTTGAGTGAAAATCTGATGATGTTTTAGGTCAAGTTTATGCAGAAATATAGAAATTTCTAAAGGTTTCACAAACTTTCAAGCACAACTGTATATTTAAATCAATGTGTGTGTATGTATGTATGTTCTAACATCACTATCTGAACGGCTGGAGTGATTTTCATGAATTTTTAAAAACATTTCTCATTGGTCAACTATAAATTCTGTAGGGTGAAATTCAACCCTAACCCACCCCTTCTGAGTAGGGTGGGTAGTGACCTATGGTGTTGTATACATGTCATCATCCAGTTGACACTCGAAACTGACCATCCAGAGGGTGAACTGGGGTGACTGGCAGCATTCGCTTATGTTTGAGCACCACCACACCCCTGTTGCTTTTGAAATTAAATAGAGTTGGCCAGTTCCGAAGGCCAACTAGATGATAACATACATACAAGACCGCAAGACAAGCAATTAGTGAGTCTTTATTTTAAATTTATTTTTATTTTTAAAGTTGTTTTTTTAAATTATATTTTTCAAACAATTAAAAAAAAAAAAAAAAACACTTTATTTTCCTCCTGGGCAACGCTGGTATTTCAGCAATTAGTTACTAACGAAGCAAGAGACTGGAAAGAAAACTTGCAGCCACTGATCTGAGTCTGACAATTCACTCTAATTACATTTGGCCTGCATTATAATAAAAGTTCATTGTCTTTTAATGCTTAATTTATATTTTTTGATTGCACACAAATTTTGTAATTTAGTCCTTTAGACACAATTTTGTGGTGGTGAAGAACTTTAATACATGTGGTTTAGCAAATATATGTATATGTATATTTTTAGCCAGTGTATTTACTCATATTACCTAGTTTTACTAAATGTTTAATTTATGTTGCAGTAGTTTGCAGTATGCTGACACACTGTAATTTGACCTGCTGGAAAGTTTGTTTAGACTGTTGATTTGGTGCTTATTTATGGGTTGAGCACATTAAATACTCTTGAAGAAGGCGGAAAATGCCTTGGTCGCCATGAAGCTTCAGGCTATGTTTTAAATTAATGTTGCTTTCCAGTAAGAAACTATTCTAGATGAAAACACATATCCACAGTATCCATGCATATATTTTTTCTGTGCTACTTATGTCAAGGCAATAACAATATACTGGTATATGTGGTTATTTTTAATAATACATCTTGGCCTTTCCTTCTTCTACCTGAAGTCTTTAGATTGTATTTTGTTTTTCTATCACTCTCTATAATATTACAGCTATTTATTTAACCAGTATAATCTTTTCTCCAACCCCTCTTTAAAACATTTCCTTGTTACCCATACCATATGAAAAGATTCTTTCTGGTTCAAGAATTTCAAATTGATCTATTTTATCGGTGTGAGAGTCTCGTGTGTAACCTATGCTTTATCATTTTGAAAATATATTTGTCCAGCACACACTGCATTATTGCTTTGAATTTATTCCACATGACCTCAATGGAAGTCCTTCTCTCTTTCATCTTTTTGTCTGTTATTTGCTGTGCGTTGTGTCCCTTCAAAGTTAACCTGTCAAACTATATATTGTTGTGTGCTGCCTTTTGCAAGTTCATACATTACATCAAATTGCATTATATTACAGCAGAAGGATTGAAATGTTTCCTACTGATTTTAATCGTCCATTGTTGGAAAATATATCTGAGATATGTGCACCAATGTATTTCCTCCAAGCAATTTGATAGTTGATCTATTCTCTTGTGCTTGTCATATTTACTAATGAACCAAAGTAAAATATACTATACTGTAATACTGGAGATGACATCTCAATGTTATGCAATGTTATGTGATATGCTAACTCTGACTTGTCATTTTCTTTTTAAAGTAATTCCGCTTTTTGTACATCCATTCAGTTCTGAAGAATTTTGACACTGTATAATCATTCTAAATGTATAATTCTAAAATATGTGCTGCTCAGATTATTAAATCACAACAAAACCACTCGAGTCCACTTTATTTTTACACATGGCTGGAGCCTTCCTACAAGGACTTGGTGCAAATTCGTACACACATAGGCCAATTAATCGCAATTAACCTACATTTTTCTGAGGATGTGGCAGTAAAACCAGAACATCCATAAGTAGAGCCACTCAGACATTGGCAGAATGTGTACATTTTATATGGACAAGTGCAGGATGCAGACTCAGAACACTGATCTTTGAAGCAGCAGTACTAACTACTACTGTGTTCAAACTATTATATCAAATAAAAATTTGGACATGACCATCAGAATGCTTTGACCCTAGAAACCAAGTTATCCATGCTAATCTTTCTGATCATAAAATAGGTAATTACAATAGCAACTGATGAGAAGAATGTATAATTAATTGCAGAATTACAGTATTTGAAGGTTCCTCTAGAGCATGGGTCCTCAGCTCCGGTCCTGGATGGCCCCAGTGGCTGCAAGTTTTCATTCTAACCCTTTTCTAATTAGTGACCTGTTTTTCCCAAGCTAATTAACTTCTTTTGAATTAATTTTAATCGACTTGTTTTTAAGATTTGTTCCTCTGAATCTCTTCATCATTCCTCTGAGTTTCTTCATGTCTTTCCTTAAATAGCACCCAAACAGAAATGAAATGTGAAGTGAGTGAGCCAGCAGAAGATCAAATAAGTCAGGTTCAAACTCTAACCATTTCACTCCAACCAGTTGCTTACTTAGGTGCTGATTCTCGTGGTAATTAAACCTGTTCTTTAATTCCATGGCTTCTTGCTGCTCTCATTGTGTAATAGCAGACATTTCTGAAATTGCTGATTTTTTCTTTCAAGGGCATTGTTAAATTGTTTTGATGACCTGAGCAGATCAGCAACCTGAGACCTTCACCTTCTTTATTTTTCGATTTTCCACATAAGCTCTGCTGGTCATGTTTTGTATCCTCTATTGTTTACAGCTATTTAAGGAAAAGCAAACAATTAAGGGTCTGGGTCTTCAAAAGCAAGTCAATTAAAATTAATTCAAAAGAAGTTAAGCAGCAAAAACAGGTCACTAATTAATGTAAACCTGTAGCCACTAGGGCCCTCCATTTGGGAAGTTGGGGAGCCCTGCTCTAGAGTGTCTCTTTCTCTTGCACAATTTGGCTGAAAAACTAATCAGCAAATTGTTATCTCAAACAGGCTTAAGTTTCAAGTTTGTTATCTTTCTGTGCAGCCGTTTTAACTCTAGACCATCCTCAAGAACATGTGACACACAGACACATACAGAAAGACAGACACACCTCCATAATTGAGATATAGATGTTTTCGATATCAGAGGACCCTAAACGCTGAGATCAGTCAAAACGAATATTATAATTTTGATGAGTCTAAAGCTTCAACTCCTTTCCCATAGATAGGTTATGGTTGGGGAGGGTGAAAAGCAAAACTAGTAGAACATAATGTTTGGTAGTTTATTTTATTCAGACTTATTAGCAGTCAGTAAGTAAATAAATGAGTAATTGTTTTGAGAATGGAATGGGAATCCCTTTTTATTGTTCAAGTAAGTAAAATTGATAAAAATGGAAGGCCAGTCTATTTTTCTCAATAGCCATTCATTGTTGGTGATTCTGTTGAATGTCCCATGGTGAACTGAGCCTGTCTCTGGTTTTGGGTGGACTTATCATTTGGGGACAAGAATGGAGGTACGAGGAGGACAGGAGATGTCACTCAGTATTGGCAGGACTTCTGTTGCCTAAGGACAAGAATGGAAGTGTTACAGAGAATCACTGTAACCTGGTTTCCTTCCCCATTGTTTTCCTGAAATAGTCACCATAGGACACCTACCTACAGTCATATGTTTGAATATATATACTGTAATGCACCTAATGTATTCTATTAAAATAATAAAAATATATGATCACAATTAATATAAATCACTGCATCTATTGATGCAGTGTTTGTAGGTCATAGTGGACAAATAGAGAAGCAGAAAGCCAGTTACCTCTCCCTATATGCTTTTCAAACAGAAATTAACTTGAGTATCTGAAATGTTCTGTTAACCAATCTTTGGTCAGCTTGCTGTCTGAGTTTCATCTGATAATTAGGAGTATTGATCAAAGTAAGAGTTGTCAGTGTGTGGAAAGACTGCATATCAAAGTGTCACCTTAAACGATATTCATCTTATGCTTGTAAGCACAAATTAAACTAATTGAAGTGCACCGTGACCCGAGCAGTAGAGAGTACCAAAAATGTGGTAGATTGGTATATCTCGATACTATTTGGAGCAAGTAAACTCATCCACACTCTTGGGAGTCAATAAGTTGCTGTGCATCTCTGGGAATTGAAAGTATCTGTTTAGGCTTGAAAGTTTTTTTCCTTAGAGCTCTTGGAAATGTTCGCATGAAATCCCAGTTTTTGCAAGCTGCACTAGCTCTATGATGCACTCTTCCAAGCTTAGTTTCTAGTGCCAGAGATTGAGCCCAAAATGAAAGAAGAAGAAGTGGTCAAGTCCAAGTTAAACGCTTTAGTTTTTAAATACCTTACTTTTCAGGATTTTATAATGTCCCTGATATTCAACTAGCTTATAATGTAACTTGTACACTGCATTGTATACTAACGGCTCTTAAAGTTCTACTGACAACTTATACATTTATCCTGCTCTGTTTCTTTGTCTGTCACTGTTGGAATATATTGTTCTTTGTTATTCGTGATTGTATAAGATCTTAGTAAAGCTCCTTTTGATGTATAATGTTTATGACGATCATATATATTTTAAACCCCTTCTTACTGTGTTTACATTGTACTACTATGTTTGTAAATCGACCTACCATTTGTAACCTTTGTTGTTCAATGAAGCATCTCATCTTTATCCATGTTTGTTTAAGACACTATACAAATACGATTTCCTTAAATGACAAAAAGAAAACATGTTTATTCCTTACATGTTTATTCCTTACACAGGATTCAAGAGCTATGAGGTGGTAACATTACCACTGTATCATCATGCTGGCACACAACAAAGAGATTAGTACCCAGGCATACATTAACTTATATTTCAGTATTGTGCGGCCCATCAATCTGATTTCACATCCATCCTAAAGAGAAAGAAGCATTTAATTTTCTCAGCAGGAGTCAAAATTGTCAGAAGTCTTTTTGAAAAGCAAACACCTGCTAATATATTTCATGATTACTAGAGAATACACTTTAGAGTGGAAAGAAATCTCATTAAAATAAAATATGTATAAAAAAGAATGTAAACTTCTTCCACCTAGCACAAAATGTATCTTGAATATTGAAGCCAGGACCGGCCTCCAAACACTAAAACTGCAATAAGCATTTCCCAAACTAAGATAACTGATGGCGCTTTTACATGAAGGTTTTAAAGGAAGACAGCATTCTATCAAATGCTCAACACTGCCAATGCCTTCTATCATTTTGACAATAGCCATTGTTGTTATGCTTATCATCTAGCTTATGTTTTACATCCCTTGGTTTTGTCTTTTTCTGTTGTTTTTGAATTACTATTTTCAATCTGTTGTTTGTTATTATGTGTTTTTGTAAATATACTTGTTTAAATATTATTTTGTATTTATATGTATTTATGTTGTCTGGATATTCTCATTATGTTCTCATTATGAGGTAGGGCCACCATTACATCACTGCAGACTGATCACCCTCAGCCTTGATATTCTGGCAGATGATTTAGGTCCTTAAAGGTTCATTGAGTGCTGAAGAGTTCAGATCAACACTTATGTAACCTACATAAGTTTGGTTTGGATTACTGGTTGCTGACTTTTGTTTCTATTTATTTTGTTTTATTATTGTATGCACAATGCACTATGTAGCAAAAAAAATACAAAGGGATGTTTTATTTTGTTAGGCTTTTGTCTTTTGTTTTGTTTCTGCTCTCTTTTTAAATTTCTGTAAATTTGTGTACAATGTTATTTTTTTAAATAAAATAAAAAAAGAAATTGAGAGGTATTGCAATGTCAAAATAAAAGCCAAGGCCATCAACTATGAAATAAATGAGCAAAGCTCAAATCATGAACCAACAATCAAAGATGTAAAGTAGTGCAAGATTTAGTAGCCTAAAGGATCACATAATCAATTGTACTGAGTAGATGTTAAACGTAGTCAAGGAACAGAAAAAAGTCATAAACAGAAAATACTAACAAGAAAGAATACAATTTTTTTTCTTCTTGGAAGATGGTCACATCACTACCCTGGTGGCCTTGTCTGATAACGGTATAGCAACTGTTAACTGTTAAAGAAATGGTAGTGCCCATTAAAAAAAAAAAAATATGATGTCACAGGAGAATGTAATTTGTTATAAATATAAAAATACACAATGCCAAAAATTCGGATTAATTGTTATTTAATTAAATGTTTATATCTTTTAGATTCCTCAAGGGGTTTATGGTTATCCTTCTTTTAAATGGCATTTGATGTGTCTTGACTAGTTAAAGGTTGTTTTTATCTGTTAAAGCCTCAGACCTCTTAGTTTGGGGCCAGGCTGTCTGAATAGGGTTTGTTTCTAGGCAGGCTAGTTTTGTTTGTATTATTAAGTTCTTCTTTGCTGTTTTGTCCCAGGATTTAACAACAATGACAGTAGTGTGATGTCTTTGACCTGGCACCAGACTTTATGTTTTGTATTCTGCTTCCAAATTTAATGATATCAGGAAATGCACCCGAATCACTCAATGGATACATACAACAGAGTCCCCTGAGCTGTAAAAATGAAAAATGACAGCACCTAAGGACACAACATGGGGTACTAAAAAAAAAAATTACGCTGTAGTTTAAAAATTAAACAAATTATCAAAACAAGTACAAAATTAATACCCTGTCAAACATTAGAATCCACCATTGGGATCCAAAGTAAGTGTGAGCTAATGTGTGGACTGAAGGGTATTCCATCCAGAGTTAGTTCCTGTCTTATACCACTGATACAATACAATAATTACAATACAATAAGTTTATTTTTGTATAGCCCAAAATCACCCAGGAAGGCCGCAATGGGTTTAACAGGCCCCTGCCCTTGACACCCCCCAGCCTTGACTTTTGAGAAGACAAGGAAAAAAACCCAATAAAACTTTTAGGAAAAATGGAAAAAACCCCTGAAAGGCAGTTCAAAGAGAGACCCTTTCCAGGTGGGCTGCAGTGGGTGTCAAAAGTAGGGTACCCAAAACAATACACGAACAGAACAAATGATGCCAGGATAGACTCGAGTCGATGTGGTTAGCAATGGATCAAAGAATGGACTGATCCTATAAAGCTATAAACAGAAGTAATTATTCCATGTTATAAATAAATAATAATATATAATTTTTTATATTGACAATTATTACCAAGACTCAAACACATGGATACCATACCATTTCTAAGCTCAGTAGGGTTCGAGGGCTAGAGCTTATCCCAGCAAGATGGAGCAAGGAAGAAAATCTCTTGAAAACAACAGTCCATCAGGGGTAACCACCACAGGGCCAGTTAGTCACCAGTCCACCTAACTGCAGCATTGAATGTGATAGGAAACCCAGAAGACACAGGAAACAAGCAAACCCATCATGAGAACCCAGAAATGAACCCCGACCATGATAACCTTTAAGGTCTTTCTTATTCACTTTTGGAAATCATTACAAACACCTTTTCTTTAGGATAAATTTTACCTTACCCTAAAAACATAAACACCAAATTGCATTCATACAATTACAAATTATTCATAAGGCAGTTGACATTAATCTATTTAAAGAACCAGGGAACTAGCAACCCAGCAGCAGAAAGGGAAAGAGGGAACTAACCTTGACTGAGCGCCAGTTCTTTCTATAATACCCCTCATCACTCCAAGCCGTTTAGAGTCATATTTTCATCTAATCAGCAAGGTGTTTAGTGTGGAAGTGCAAAACCAGAACTTTTTCACAAAATAATCTGCATAGTTTATTTTCAATCCCAAAAACCTGAACCATGACTCCTAGAGCAATAAGATGACCCTAAATACTTTGACCCCTTCCCAAAGTATTGGTTTATTATTATTTTTTTATTATTATTATTGTGGTCTTTTTATGCAAGTTTTATAATTTAAACAACTATGCATCTCTTGTTGCTGCCGTTGAAATTTATGTTTATTGTATGTTTTTTTTCCCTTTTTAAATCATTATGCTAGTTTGGAAAATTAATATTCTGATATTACTTTTAGAAAATTAAAAACTCATATTTAAGTATTCTCAAAAAACCTTAAACTTCCTTATATTTCCGTTTTTTTCCATTGGGATTTTAAATGGTGTTTTTTAATGTTATTAGTTTATCCGAAAGCATTTCCTGTAATTTTATAGAACCTTATTTGGCATCGCTCTAATAATATTTTACAAATCTAATGTTTTGCCTGAACTATTCAAAGCCAGGCCCATACCAGCAGCAGTATTTTCAAAAGAAATAATTACTCTATTCAATTTACAATTTTTCACTGCTTTTCCCTTAATACAAAAAAGATCAGCTCCACAATTTTATTTGAAACGCTTCTAGTTTTAAACAATAACACCCAAAATAACACCACAGCACTGTTTAACTTAAGAGCACACGCTTTTCTCCTGTGCTGTTTTCGTGTTCTGCAAGTCTGAATTTTTTCTGGGATTTTCATTTTTACCTATTTTTTAAATCTTGTTAATACCATAATTAACAAAACAAAAATGCCAATTTCAACTTTAATGTGACATCAGAGGTAATATTGAAGTGTCTCCATGACAACAATTATTTTTCTACAATTAACTTTCAGCTGGATGTGTTCATAAAATATTTTGCATATTTTATTATCTGATGTGTGTCTTCTTTACTTTTTGACAAAAAAAATGAAATAGTCAAAACCCAAAAGCTTTAGCTTTACCCTGAACTACATTGAATTTACAAACAGTTTGGTTATTTTGCTTAGGCTGAATACAATTCCAAATTGGGAAGACCTGAAAACCCCTCATGCAGCTTTGCCTCCTGCATCTTTTTAAATTCATAAGGGTACTGTTGATACTTATTTAACTTGAAATATTTTATAGTAGCTTAAGCCATTTTTCACACATTTGTAAAACTGCATTTATCATTCACATATTCTGTGACCTTTCAAAACCCTTTTCTAAATTTGGGTTCAGTAAAGTTATATTTCCTGTATAGAATATATCATTTAGGACATACAATGGATTAATAAAGTATTTAGCCCCCTCATTCCATACTTTTTATTGTGGAGATTTAAATGTTTGCAGTTTTGCCCCATCAATCTACACTCAAAAACCCCCTAATGACAAATGTTTTCAGAGATAAAAATTAAAACTAAAATTTCAATTCCAGAAGTATTCAGATTTTGTGTGGCACTCCAAATTTGTTGTCAGGCACATTCTATTTGCCTTTAATTATCCATCTTTGTGTCAAACTGGGGGCAAACTGAATCGAATGGACATCATCAAAGAAGGGCCAAACTTGAATGTAAGGTCCCACAATTCAAACTGCATTTTCAGGGCCGCTGAAGCCAAAGGCCTGAACAGTCTGTAGAACTCCATGATAAAATTGGTTAAGTCGGAGACCAGGCAAGGGTATAAAAACATTTCTAAGGTGTTGAGTCCCCAGGAGCACAGAAGTCTCTAATTGTGAAATGAAAGAAGTTTAGAACAACCAGAACTCTTTCTGGGTTGTCCATTTAGCCAAAAAATAACCGAAAGGACGGTCTTAAGTCAGGTAGGTTACCAAAACCATTGTCATCCTTTAAAAGAGCCCTTAGAAAACCTCTGGTAATATAGAAGAACCTGTTTGAAAGATGAACATCTCTGTAGCATTCCATCAATCAGGTGTTTACAGGAGAGTGACAGCATGAAGAAAAAGATTCTCTGGTCTGATGAGCAAAAATGTAACTCGCTTGTAGAACTCCGTACTATGTCTGAAAAAACCAGACACCCGCCTATGAAGCATGGTAGTAGAGAAACAAGATTTTCAGCGGGAAGGACAAGTAGATGGCAGAACTGAGGCCAAAAAGAGATCTTGAAGAAAGCCTGCCCAGGACATGCAACCACACTGGGGTGATGGTCACCTTGAGAAGGATAAAGCATACAGCAAAGACAATGCTGAGGGTTTCGGGATTTTATGAATGTAATTGCTCAAAGAAGCATCTAAAATGACTCAATTAAAGAACTCAATACTTAAATGAATGAGACATTTAGTTTCGATTTTAAGAAGTTTATAAATCTTCGAAAAATTTCCTTTTGTCACTAGGGTATTGAGGATAGATTGAAGGCAAAATGGAAATTACCCTGTCAGGGTGAGGGGCCGACCCGCCGGGGCGCCAGGAGGGGAAAGGTCAAGCCCGCCTGATCACGGGGTTTGCCTCCGGTGCTTTGGGGGACGGCGGGCATGGCCCTTTCCCGGGGGCCCGTGGTCACCGCAGGAGGGGCCCCAATGCCTGGGTTTCCACTCCTGCCCACCAGGAAGTTGGGGAAGATGACGGCCCCTTCCCCCAGGGGGGGGG
>NW_024381190.1:0-36845 GCF_016835505.1 Polypterus senegalus | reverse complement strand
TTTACAAATTCAACATAAACTGACGTTACTAATTTTGTATATACCTTTTATGCTAAAATGTATTTTTCAACATATAGCAAAGTAGCTTTAGCAGATTAACATAATGAATACAAATAAGTGTCACACATGTGCATCGGAGGACCACCTTAAAGTCCCAAACGAGATATGTAATAACCGCTAAGACGAGATGGGTGATGCCACTAACATTGTCATCTCCTTCTCCACAGTGCAGAGAAGACCCCAGTGACCCCACTCCTTCCATTCCAGCCAGTATAAAACCCCTGAAATCTCAGAAGAAGGTGCCATTACTGGCTTCAGTGACACACTGACAAAGCTTTGTTGAAAGGTATCCAGCTACTTAATTTCCCAGATACAAGACACACACTGAATAATATTTTTTATGTTCATTTTGGTTTTGTTTCGTCCTCAGACAATGAAAAGGATAACCCGGATGGAGCCACAAAATTATTTCCAGTTTTAGAACCGTCATTCTCACACTCAGCGGCAATAGATGCACCACAAACCCATCAACATGCTTGATACTGCTCTGTTACTCAAATACGTTCAACTGCAGGTGTTCATTTCACTTCAGACAATTAGGAGCAGGATGAGATGTTTGACAACAAACATACAAAGCTTATATCACTTTTCTGAAGAACACTTGTATGAAATTTCCAATACCACATAACTGATAATACCTGAAGCTTTGAATGTCAATGAAACACCAAGAAAATTCTGGCTTCTTTGAAGTTTTGCACCATCTCTATACCAAACTAGCTATAAAAGAGAATGGGAAAATACTTAGTGTTATTTTACATGGAGGTTAGGTTGGGGAGCATGCAATGGTACAGTACATTGCCGGACCCACTACTCGATGAAACAGCTTGAGATCCTCGCTGGCAACCCCTCCAGTCCCACCTTCAGGAAATGATCATCTATCTGCCACAGCCAGGTGTTACATGGGTATCTCTTTGGCCTGGTCCAGTCAGCTTGGGTCCTCAATGGTGAGAATCCTGATCACCCACAGGAATCCTGCCACATGGCCGTAGTGTCATAACTGACACTCCCTCACAATGCAGGTAATGTACCTCATTCGGGACTCTTTGAGCAACAAAAAGTCAACACAAAGTCAAGCCAGCAGTATCCAAGGACTCTCCAAAGAGACACAGTACCAAAGGAGACTAGTATTCTTCTCAGGTCACTGGATAGCACCCAAGTCTCGCAACCATGTAGCAAAACAGGAAAAACCAGGACTCTAAAGACTTTGACCTTCGTCCTTTTGCAAAAATATCTGGAGAACCACACTCCCCTTTCCAGCGACCTCATATCCCCCATGCTCTCCCAATCCGTCTACTGACTTCACAGTAAGGGTCACCAGAGACATGAATGCCACTGCTAAGGTAAGTAAACCTCTCGACAAGGTTGACACTCTCTTTGCAGCCAAGAGGTCACTCAAAGACCTGGACCAGACATTCAGAATCCTTGCTCAGTCTCCCAAGAGCCCCGATCACAACCTCCACTGACTCTGCGAACATCACAGCATCATCAGCAAAGTCAAGATCAGTAAATCTCCCTTCACCTAAGGATGCCCCACAACTTCTTGACCCCACAACCCTGCTTAACACCAAGATCATCCAAGCATTGAACAGGAGCAAGAACACACCCCTGACGAACCCCAGAATCAACTAGAAAAAATGCAGATGTTCTGCCTCCACTCTGCACATCACTAACAGTAATAGTGTACAGGCCAGCCATGATATCCAGTAACTTTAAGGGATCCCACATGTCTCACAATGTTCCACAGAGCAGCTTGATCAACCAAGTCAAGTGCTTTATGAAAATTAACAAAGCCTGCAAAAACACTCTGCTGATTATTCGTGCATTTGTGCTCCATGAGAACCCTCAGTCTCAATGGTAGACTTCTTAGACATAAAACCAGACTACTCTGTCGCTGGTAGGTGAGATCGTGTTGAGGATGACCCTAGCAAGGACCTTACCCAAGGACCTGCACTGAGAGCAGTGTTATCCCCCTGCAGTTGCCACAATCCAGGTGATCACCCTTCCCCTCCCAGATAGGGAAAGCAAGTCCGATTTTCCAGCCAGTTGGGATAACAGGAAGAGGACAGCTTACCACCAGCCTGGAGAAGTTCACCCCAGATACCACAGATCCTTGCAGCCTTCCCTACTGTCAGCTAGTTCACCACCTGTGCAATATCAGTGAGACTGGGTGGTTCACAGCTAATTGAAGGATCAGCCTCAAGAACTATGGTCACAGAGATAACCAACATCCTAGTTGGAAGATCAGCTATAAACGTTTACTCAAAGTAGCCAGCCCAACGGGTCACAACTGCAGTGTCATCCATAAGGACCGCTCCATCAGCACGCCTGACTGCGACTCTCTGAAGAACAGATTTAGATGTGTGTAATGCTTTTGATTCCACTGTAGGCAGGACGTGGGTCACTAGACCATAAATGGTGAGTCACTTTCTCACAGACCTCTAACAAAACGCCACCTTATCTGCCCTCAGAGCCTTTGCAGCCATCCTTCTCAGTTCCTTGTACAGACCGGAGTTGACATCAGGCCGTCGCCGCGACTCCTCCTCGATCATTTCCAGCGTGCCCAGTGAGATGAAACACCTACTTCTGGGAACACCAGCAACACCAACACAGCCCTCAGCAACCTTCAGGGTCTTGTCACGGAAGGTCTCCACATCACATTAGAATCAGTAGTCGCCCAAGTCTATAAGTTCCTCACACAAACTGTGTGCAATCTTGTTAGAAAACTCATTACACAGAGGCAATGCTGAATTATATAAGGAATCCAAAAGTGGAAAAAAGTGACTGAAAGTGTCGGAACACTTTGATCTGTTATCTGACAATCAGTTAAATACTATACTATAGAATTCTTCTTTCGTAGAACGTACAATGTGTCATTAATACTATAGGCTACTTATTGTAAGCACATTCCCCATACCCTCTAGGACTTCAACAACCCATCACTAAATAACAGGACAGCTTTGTTCTGTCACATACTCAGTCACTCAGTTGTGCTGCTTCCACCAGTGACAAGCAAACACACTCTTTCTATCCTTTCTATCTGTTGGCATTAACCTCCAATTAGGTTGAACTGTGCAGCAGTCTGGTTAATCTCTTAAAGGGGTAGTCCAATTTATTACATACAGTGGTGTGAAAAACTATTTGCCCCTTCCTGATTTCTTATTCTTTTGCATGTTTGTCACACAAAATGTTTCTGATCATCAAACACATTTAACCATTAGTCAAATATAACACAAGTAAACACAAATGCAGCTTTAAATGATGGTTTTATTATTTAGGAGAAAAAATCCAAACCTACATGGCCCTGTGTGAAAAGTAATTGCCCCTGAACCTAATAACTGGTTGGGCCACCCTTAGCAGCAATAACTGCAATCAAGCTGCTTTGCGATAACTTGCATTGAGTCTTTTACAGCGCTCTGGAGGAATTTTGGCCCACTCATCTTTGCAGAATTGTTGTACTTCAGCTTTATTTAAGGGTTTTCTAGCATGAACCGCCTTTTTAAGGTCATGCCATAGCATCTCAATTGATTCAGGTCAGGACTTTGACTAGGCCACTCCAAAGTCTTCATTTTGTTTTTCTTCAGCCATTCAGAGGTGGATTTGCTGGTCTGTTTTGTGTCATTGTCCTGTTGCAGCACCTAAGATCGCTTCAGCTTGAGTTGACGAACAGATGGCCGGACATTCTCCTTCAGGATTTTTTGGTAGACAGTAGAATTCATGGTTCCATCTATCACAGCAAGCCTTCCAGGTCCTGAAGCAGCAAAACAACCCTAGACAATCACACTACCACCACCATATTTTACTGTTGGTATGATGTTCTTTTTCTGAAATGTTGTGTTCCTTTTACGCAACGGGATGTAACGGGACATTTGCCTTCCAAAAAGTTCAACTTTTGTCTCATCAGTCCACAAGGTATTTTCCCAAAAGTCTTGGCAATCATTGAGAAGTTTCTTAGCAAAATTGAGACGAGCCCTAATGTTCTTTTTGCTTAACAGTGGTTTGCGTCTTGAAATCTGCCATGCAGGCCGTTTTTGCCCAGTCTCTTTCTTATGGTGGAGTCGTGAATACTGACCTTAATTGAGCCAAGTGAGGCCTGCAGTTCTTAGACGTTGTCCTGGGGTCTTTGTGACCTCTCGGATGAGTCGCCTCTCGCTCTTGGGGTAATTTTGGTCGGCCACTCCTGGGAAGGTTCACCACTGTTCCATGTTTTTGCCATTTGTGGATAATGGCTCTCACTGTGGTTCGCTGGAGTCCAAAAGCTTTAGAAATGGTTTTATAACCTTTACCAGACTGATAGATCTCAATTACTTCTGTTCTCATTTGTTCCCAATTTCTTTGGATCTTGGCATGATGTCTAGCTTTTGAGGTGCTTTCGGTCTACTTCTCTGTGTCAGGCAGCTCCTATTTAAGTGATTTCTTGATTGAAACAGGTGTGGCAGTAATCGGCCTGGGGTGGCTACGGAAATTGAACTCAGGTGTGATACACCACAGTTAGGTTATTTTTTAACAAGGGGGCAATTACTTTTTCACACAGGGCCATGTAGGTTTGGATTTTTTTTCTCCCTAAATAATAAAAACATCATTTAAAAACTGCATTTTGTGTTTACTTGTGTTATATTTGACTAATGGTTAAATGTGTTTGATGATCAGAAACATTTTCTGTGACAAACATGCAAAAGAATAAGAAATCAGGAAAGGGCAAATAGTTTTTCAGACCACTGTAGAGTTTCCATACAAGTCTATACACAAAGACATTACCTTTAGGACACAAAATGCTGGTTTATACTTGATACATCCACACTGGTCACGAGGGGTACATGGCTAAAATGACATCAGACTTAGGGACATGCCCCCATGTTGTGCATGGAATTTTTTTTTAAGTTACACAAAGATGCGGACCAAAATTGTAAATTTCAAGAATATTGTGGTTATGTGGTTGCCATGATAAATGAAGGCCTGAATATGTCACAACAGGTCATCAGAATGCCATGAAGACCTGCAAACACATTTGAAATGCATCTGCTCATCATGTAACCCCCCCATCACAAGGATATTATATTTGCCCTTCATTCATGTTTCTGTTAATGGGTCTGACACACCTCCATCTCCTTTTTTCCTGTTAACAGTATTAACAGACACAACTCTTCCTTAACTCTACAAGCTCAGTCTCACTTATTCTGCTATGACATTATTAGCTGTATGACATTAACCAAACAATGTAATGTACTCACTAAGAGACTAGTAATGTGCTGATTGAACAGGCCAAACACTTTAAATTTATTTGTAAGTTTTTGATTAATTTTTAACATACCAGTAAAATGGTTTTCTCAAAATCCATGATGGAAGAAGTAATTATCTAGGCTATTGGATCAACTGCCCACCATATTGCCCACTGCTAATTGGACGATTGAGGGAATGGATAAAACACAAAAGGCCAATGCTAAACTGGAGTTCTGTTATAATACAAAGTGGGAATGCTACATCAAAGCAATATTTTTAAAACTTCTTTTTAATATTTAAATAAATTTTAATGTAATGTTTTGCAAACATATATTACTTAATTTCACACTGAAGTGTTACTGAATAAAAGGAAATTTTAAGTAGTTACCTAACATATTTTGAGAATGCAGCCTTATGAAGATTCTTGCATTGGAGTATAATTTATGCATTTGTTTCTTACCTACGTCTATGTCTTTGAATGCACACTATGACAAGTATATACAACTTTGAAACAATAGTAATCACCTTAGTAAAACTCAATTGATTATTGTTCAGAATCCTCTGATTACCTAGTACAACCTTTACAATTTGAGTGTATTTGCAATTCTTATCTATCTACCTCATAAAAAGTATCAAAATTCAATTACTAGATCTACTCATTACAGACATATTTCTCATTTACTTTGAAAATTTTGGCAGTGTCATCAGAGAGATAAGAACATATGATTTGGTTTGCAGAGATTTCCAAAATACATTTGAAATTGTGCTTCACAAAAAGCTATTGACTAATCAGATTGTGTAGGGAATGAAGTTAATCTATTTACCGACAAAAAAAGTGTGTTATATGTATTAGAACAACAGCTTGCATTGCTAGCCATGGTGGCATTTAGTGTTAATATACCCAACAAATCATGAAAATTAGGACCAGATTGAAAACAGAACTGATTATGTTAGGGATATTCAATTCACTAGTTAACCCTTGTCCCCAAATAGCAACATGAAATATTATTTCACACCTGGAAATCTATGCAATTAAAATGCAGCAGAGCAGTTAATGTGCAGATTGAGTGCTGTACATCAGAATGGGCAAATGTTTGGTTGCAGAGTATCATTTAGTGCACATAGGCTTGGTATAATCTTTGTTGAGCTGTTACCTCACACAGCCAACCAAGCTCTTATTGTCATATTCTTGTTATTTGTGTCTGTATTCTGGTTTTCAAAAGCGACATAGGATATACGCATTGAGAATTCTCATCCAAAAACAAAAAGAGCCAACTGCTAATGGGATTTAAATGCAAAAGCAAACAAATCTCAGAGACAAAGAACAATTGCTCAAGTTCTCAGAGGTACTTAAAACAGACTGATTACATTCCTCTGCATACCAGCAAAATTCTGTAAGACTGGAAAATAGCAAGTGGTGTTCTGCTACATGAATAAAAATGAATCAGACATTGTGTAAGTATTGGCCAGTTAGCTTTAAAAACATTTCAGGTTGATTAATTAAATCAATTATAAAAGACAAGATGGAGAAACAGATATCTCACATTAATAATTTTAGATGGAGGGAGGTGTACGAAGAAGAAAGAATATTAGATTATAATGGTTTGTACAAAAGTGTTTAACTTGATTTTTAAAAAGATTTTAACTCTTTCAGGGCTGATGTCGATTTTTGTCAGGGGTAGAGGACAGTAATCAGCTGTAAACTGCAACAAAACTCACCCTTACGTTTTAGTTCGACTCTCTTTGCTAGAAGGAAAGTTACATAGCTTTGTTGATTGAACCTTGATTCACTATGTGTGCATGAGTAGCGAAGAGCAAACAACCTCTAAAATGGCGCTGACATCTGGCAATTAGTGATGGCTCGTTCTTAAACGACTCGTTCATTTTGAACGAATCTTTATGTGACCGGGAAGAAGCGAGTCATCTCGTGAGAGTGATTCGTTCAGTCGCGCATGCGCATTTGCGCAACTTCCTATAGTTTCTGTATTGGAATTGATTCACCTGTTTGAGTCTTGGTTTTCGATGCTCGTTCATCAACGTGACAGCCCCATAAGCTTAACCAGCTCAGTCTGAGCCGAAAAGTGAATTGAAGCGAAATGACTCGAAAAATGATTCGTTCATTTGCTGAACGAGACTCAAAAGTCAAGTCGGTACAATGATCGAACTTCCCATCACTACTGGCAATAAAGACCAAAGCAAATGTGCAAAGCAAAATACTACATGGACGTTTTACGTAATTTCGCTGAACAGGACCCTGACTTGTCGGACTCCAAGTTTGATGCAAGTGATCTGGAGATGGATATCAAAATGAAAGTGAAGTACCAGCATCATCTGATCGGTCCCCAGCTGATCGGGTTATTGAACACTTTCGTAGCTGATGCCTACAACAGCATTTGCCTGGGAGGACCACCACTTATGATGACAAGAGGTACAAACTGTATTGCATCACACTGCAACTGCCACTCCACTCACCTGCTGTGCAAAGGCAGCCAGGCAGCTGGATCACCATGCATTCCTGCTGACCATCAAGGTGCCCCTAAGCAGCCACTACCACCAGAGATGCCGAACATGTGCCAACAACAGTCACAGCAACAGACATTTTATATTGACTTATGTGTTAAACCATGGCTTCGCAGTGCTTTTCAGAAAACTGAGTTTTTGAAAAAATATTGTTAATGTTCCAACGTGATATTTTTACTTGTTCAAAACAATTCCTGTGAAAAATGTCCATCAGAAGGTCACGTGAAAACACTCCTTAAAGCAGGGGTGTCAAACTCCAGTCCTGTAGGGCCGCCGTGGCTGCAGGTTTTCATTCTAACCATCTTCTTAATTAGTGACCAGTTGTTGCTGCTGATTACTTCTTTGAATTAACTTGTCTCAGGCCCTTTAGTTGTTTCTTTTTCCTTCATTAGAAACCAAATAATAATAAGACACAAAACAAGCTGCCACATCACACAATATCTGAAAATAAAGAAAGGTGAAGGTCTCGGTAAGGTTGATCTCTCAACTCACCAAAACACTTTGACAATGTTGTTATGAAAAACAGAAAATCAACAGTTTTGGAAATGTCAGGTGTGGCAGAATGAGGGCAACAACAAGCCGTGGAATTAAATAACGAGTTTAATTAACAGCAAGAATTGGCTTCTCATTAAGAAACTGGTTAGAGTTTGAAGACCCAGTTTAGCTGGACATCTGATGGCTCGTTTCATGTCTCATTTCTGTTTGGCTGCATTTTAATGAGGAAATGAATCAATTCAGAGGACTGAATCCTTCTAACAGGGCTATTAAAATGTGAATTAGCAGTGAAAATAGGTCACTGATTAGGAAAAGGGTTAAAATAAAACCTGTAGCCGCTGCAGCCCTCCATGCCTGGAGTTTGACCCCTGTGCCTTAAAGCACGCACTGAGTATTTTTCAGGTGGTGATCGCAAAGGTTTTTAGTTGAACAGTACTGTGGTGTCAAAAACCTTCTGACATGCCATTGGTTTCATGCTGTTTTACTTCCTTAATTACATGAAAACTCCACACATGACATTCACTATAAATAGGCAAGTGAATGGAAGGCGTATGCTTACCTCAGGGAATATAGTGCCAAAAATCTGTGATAAAATGTTACTTCCAGATTCCTTCTGCTGTTATGAACACACCTCAGAAATGAACAAATTGTTTTCTGAAATCAACATTTTTCTACTCAAAGCAGTAAATTATAATGATTTGATTTTGCTTTTGTACCGATGCCCCATAGAAACCATTTCAAATCTTAAGAACAGGTTCAGTATTTATAAAAAATTATTCCCTTTCAAAATTCAGAACACGAAATCCCATGGTAAATACATGATTACCACAAATGTGTAACAATATCTTTGAACTAAAAATACTGAATTTAACATATCTTTTAACAGGATGTCCTTTAACAGGTCCACTACTAGTAGGAATTTGTATGAGTGTCAAAATATGGACAACACATTTTGTTACATTTGTCAATTTTTCTTCTTTACAATATAGAAAACATATATTTATGAATAGCAGTGTATTTCAGCATTTTTCAAATTTGACAAATACATTAGCAACACTAATAGAAACAGCCTATTGCACAACTACACTCACTAGTTTTTTGATAAACCACATCCTCTTGTCTCCATCCTCAGACTCTGAATCAATTTGTGTGTGTATAAATTCATTGAATTTATTTTAATTTTAGTATAATTTATTTAAATCATGACTGAAGACTAATTATTTAAGCAAGAAAAATTGTGGCTAGAACCTTTGCTGAAGGTGTCGATATTGCTTTTCTAGAATTGTAGAACCTTTTTTGACTAAGTCTTTTCTATTCTGTTTTCATTCTTGTTTTCTTTCAGTACCTTTTGGCACAGCCTGGGGTAGATGGGTCTTCACCATTGATGTACCCTACAACCAATGGTAATCCTGAAGAATTTTTCATCTTTTACCTGCTTGGTCGTATGTTGTAGAGTTCCCATATTGGGACAGAGTAACTGGCTAATATAGAACTACTTAATTTTTAATTTTGATATACTGTACTTTAATAAGCCACTGAAGGGAAATTGTCTTTTCGCATGACCTTTTAGAGACCAGAGTGCAGGGTCAGCCATTGTACAGGGCCCCTGGGGCAATTTTCAGGTTAAGGGTCTTGCTCGCGCCCAAAAGAGTAGTTTCTGGTCCTTTTAAAAAAAGTTTCAACAATACATTTAGTGCTTCACATTTTCAAGAGACTGGGTTCGAATGTTGGCTCTGTATGGAGTCTGTGCATTATCTACATGTAGAACCCTTTGTTTTTTGGATTACTGTAGTTTCCTTTCACATCCTGTGTAGGCTGATTGGAAATCACATACAGTATGTGTGTGGGTACATGTATGTGTATGTTGTGACAGAATGAAGCAGGCAGGGTGCAGTCTGGCCATCAAGACCTTAAAACACATTAAGAAGGTTCAAAAATGGATGCATGGATGAATGTATATTTTGGTATACATATTGCATGTCAACTTTTTATTTAAACTTTTATACTTTCTGATGCATCTCATTAAATTTTTAAATTTAACCATTAAACCAATATACCATTAATACAGTTATAAATGAAGTGGCATTTTTACTTAAATGTGTTTATTTTCATGAGCTATTATAAAGAGATCCACACAGATTTGGGCCAATAAACAAAAGCGATGTAAACTATGTATTATATTCTATGTTAAGTTTATGTTTACACTTGTCACACACATGCACTTAGGGGCAGCCAAAGGGCTCAAACGAGCATAACAGATTGAATGATGGGGGATTAGAGAGGAATACTAATGTTTTTTCTCTTTCTTCACCAGATACGTTGGTCCCACAACGACATGCCATTTCCAGCCTCCCGTAATGACTTCACTTCCACCTCTGACTGCCTAAGATGTACCTTCCAGTCGTGTACTAATCACCTCACTTCCGGCTCCCAAGGATGACGTTACTTCCATTCCCCAATAAAGCCATCATCTTTGTCCTCATCAATTCATATCACTTGCTGCCAATTAATTTCCTCTGATTGTATTTCCTCTTTATTGTATATAAAAGCACCTAAGCAACTGGAATATTTTGTCATATGTCTGTTTCATACTCACTGCATGACCTGGTATCAGTCGTTTACGATTCCTCTCAGATCCAGCATTATAAGGGGAATTTCCCCAACTCTTAAACCTTGTTCTCTGTGTATTGATTTCTTCAAACACTTTAATAGCATTTAACATAGTAAATGAAGGAAACAACAAGTCAAAAAGGGTTGGGGAACCTAGGTGAAGACCTTATAATTGAGACGAGAAGTTAAGAAATACATGCAATACTTGTGAGACAGACATCTTTATTCAGATGAGAATCTTATTATGACTGACTCCAAGATGACAGCTGAGTCATTTTTGTGGAAGAGGTGGCTTCAGGAGGTTGGAAGATGGAAGTGACGTCACAGGTGGAATGCCCATCAATCATCCACTCCACAGAATGGGGAAGAGAAAAGGCATTAAGCAACAGTGCCACCCCGTGACTTTTGATTTACTAAAAGTGAATTACAAAAAAGGTCAACATATTAGTCTGGGTGACCATTTGGGAACAAGTGTTAAAGGACAAAGTTACAAAATTGATCACCGTAAATGATGAGTTCAGAACAAAATACAAGCAAGTTACAATTCCTGGGTTACATATACCTAATAGCTTAATATCCCACTGACTACTTCGTAGCTAGGAATCGAGGATTTAAAGTTAATATATGCTGCTACAGGGAGCCAATGTAGTGATCTGAAAAGAGGACTGATATTTGCCTGCCTTGGCTGGTTGAACACTAAATGTGCTGCTGCATTTTGAATCATCTTGGTGATACATGCCAGTGTGTCTGGGTGCGGCTCCTTGCTCCCTCTTCAATAATGGGAGTCTCTTGAACCCGACACCATCGATAATGTAAGCGATGAGTTGAGCTGCAAGCTGCAAACCAAGCAAGGAGATGGTGAAAAATGCAAGTGCTTCTGTTAAAAAAAAAAACCCAAAACAAATCCAAATAGTGTCCAAAAAGTGCAGTGCTTAGAAAGTTAAATAATCCATAAGATGAACTGTGGAGGTTAAAATCAATATATAGAAAAAAATCAGTTAAAAACGAGGTTAAAATTCAGATAGCAGTCTTTAAAATTCTCATCTCCGGTGCTTCCCTTTTAAAACCGACACCTCCCTGGCTTACCCTACTCGGACCTTGCAGCACAAAGAGCGCATACCAAATGGCACAGGCATCCTTCAAAAGTGGGCTTTGTCTCTGCTGCCCGATCCACAGATTTCCACAGGGTGCCACCGTACCCTGCTTACACACCCACCACTGCCAATCTAGGCTCCACCTGGCGAAAGTCTACCGTCTTCCCACCACTGCCAGTCACAGGCTCCTCCCAGCGAGAGGATCCTCCTGAGCGCTGCTCAGCAGGAGTGATCCTCGTGCCCCCTCCTGAACGCTGGCCACACGCTACCTCCTGGGGCACCATTCCGTCCTCCTGCTTCTCACCAAGCACTGGCTCCTTCCTTTCTCTCTGTCTTTTAACGTCCGGTCTTTTTTTACTTTTTCTGTTTCTCTGTTCTCTCAATCTTGTGCTCCCCTTTATAGACTGGTTGCCACCGGAGCTGATAATAAGGAAATCAGACTGCCTGTATGTGCCGGAAAGGCAACACATGGAAGACTGATCACTTCCCACTAACCCAGAGATGGGACATATTCCCAGCAGATGCTCATCGCACCTGTTCCTCCTCCCCAGCATAAGCATGTTCATTATTTAGTTATCAATTAATTAAAATGGCCACTCTTTTTGAGCCGCGTCCACAATACCACATAGTGCTCCTGTCAGCAGAGAGCTGCAGTAGTCTAGATGTGATAAGATCAAAGCGTATACCTGGTGTTGCATACTTTGTCAGGTACAGTCTGATCTTGTACATGTATACAGTGAATCTGTAAGACTGAAAAACCATTGCAACATGGTCAGTGAAGGACAGCTGATGATCAATCAGCACCCCAAGATTGAATACAGACTTAAAGGATGTTACTGATATTGAGCCAACCTGAACAGACATGGGGTGCTGAATAGAAACCTGGAATAACAAGAAGGTCCTTCTTTGCCAGGTTGAGCTGCAAATGGCACTCCTTCATCCAGGCTGCATTATCAGTAACATGTGCAAAGATTCCAGCTGATACCCTTTGGTCTTCTGGAGGGAACAATAGGTACAGCTGTGTATCATCTGCAAAGCACTGATAAAAGAAATCATAGGACAGAATAATAGGACCTAGTGAGGAATTGTGTAGAGAGAAGAGAAGATAGCTCAGTACCGATCCTTGGGGCACCCCCCATAATTTCCTGGGGCACCCTTAAAATCTCCACTCACCTGGACATATGGTAATACTCAGACAACCTTAGAGCAGTTCCAGTGATACTGAGGTCAGAGATGGTGGCAAGGTGGAACTGGTGCTTGACCATGTTAAAGCAGAGGTTAGATCTACCTGGGTGAACACAGATGACATGTTGGTAGCTCTAGACAGCCTTAATGTGTTGACAATGGTAAGCAAAGCCGTCCCTTTGGAATGGACACCTTTGACACCTGACTGATTATGACCAAGCAATTTGCTCTGAGGAGTAAGGGAAGATAATTGGTTATACACAGCATGTTCCAGTATTTTGGATAGAAAGGAAAGAGAGAAACTAGAGTATAATTACCTTCTTGAGATGGGTCAAGTGTATGCTTCAAGAAGGGGAGTTATTACGACATGTTTGAACAATGTAGAAGCAATAAATGTGCTATGCAAGAGTTCTGCAGCAGCTTATTAATTTGATCTATCATTTGCTTAATCTGTACTACTGAATGTATGTTGGACCTTTTTTCTGAGTTTTTTTATTTTTAGCACAAAAATAACTTTCACCTGTCACTTGTGTGTGCTTGGGGAAAAAAACGATGGTATGAGTGTAATTTACCACCGAGACATAAGGGGGCACTGTGTAATAATGTCTCTCTTCTCCTTCCTCTCCTGCAGAAAGAAAGATTGACACTTCTCCAACTGTGACATCACTTATGGGTTCAAAGCACCTGGACCCGCCTTTTCCTCCCAGAATCCATCTCAAGAGCACGGTAAAAAATGTTTTGTTGGATCAACCAAAATAAATTACTCCACAAGGTAATAAGCAATTTCATTGATTTCTTTCAAATTTTAAAAAGTATTTGAGTAAACTTAATTCATTTGAGTTTGTTTTAAGCTTTTCAAAAACGAATAAAAGCATTAAATTTATTTAGCTCAAACCAAATTTCTTTCAAAACTGAAATAAAAATTTTGTCCATCGTTGTATTCACTGTAATGCCAACTTAAATTCTTAATTGGACTGAACTAAATATGTTCTTCATATGGTGTTTAATTCACTGTTTGTTAGGTAAAACTGTTTTTAATAAAACAAACCACAACAATGTTTTCCTTTAAACAATGGAAGCAAATTTATTTTAAAATTAGTGTTACATTTTGTACAGTGCCTTCAAATATGAAACATGTTTTTAAACTGATCTAATGGTGGAGAATGTTACTGAACCAGCTATAGCAAAACTCTTTTAGATTTATTACTGAATATTTGCAACACTAAAATAATTTTTTTTTGGTCATTCCTTGAACATGTTCTGAATATTTACAGAAAAAACATTTCACATATATATACATATTAAACATACAATATATATATTATGTTTGTCACAAAAAGTTTATAAATTATACATAAAATATCTATTTAAAATAATTATATATCCATATATTAAATACACCTTATATTTTGAACTTTACATAACATTATATAGTATACATAAAATGCATATATATTTTTTATATATATAATACTTTATATAAATAGTATATTGTATTATATTATATTAAAATAAGCACTCAACCTTGGTCTCGTCCGATGCGAGAGATGGACGTCTGAAGTGGAGCTCCGCTAGCAGTGGTGCTATTTTTCATATTATTTGCTTATTATTCTGAGATATCCTGTATTTATTCAACCCGAGAGGGACGCTACAGTATATGTAAACACATATAAACATGGCCAACAAGAAGGGGGTCCGAAAGAATCAAGACTAAAGCTACATCCAAGCTGCGATCAGCAAGCCCTAGTTCGAGATACGGCCTCTCAGAGACAGACCTGGATCAGATGGGCAAAGTACAGACTCCTCGGGACCACGGTCCGCTACATCGCCGCCGCTGAGAGCGAAAAGGGGAGCAAGGTGCGATCGTGAGTGCAGATGTGGATAGCTCCGATTGGAGAGGATTACCTGAAACTGGAAAAGGCCGGGAGGTCCGCGGCTTCAGTTACGCAATACGCTGACTGGAGCAGCGGGGACACCGCTTCAGCAGAGTCTGCTGCTTCATCTACGGTACAAGAAGGCACATTTGAGCTATCTGAACTGAAAGTGTTGCTCGCTGAGCTCAGGCAAGATATAAAGAAAAGCAGAAGGCTAATGAGAAAGCAACGGCAAAGGCACATGAGAGACTGAAACAGGAATTAAAACAGGAAATCCAACAGGCAAATGAAAGGCTGCGCTCAAGAGGTACAACTTGAACTTCGACAGGTGCTGGGTAAAATTGAAGAGCGCATTGAGAAAAACTCGCTAAACTGAGCACGCTTGCTGATCGATTGGAGCATCTTAGTGAGACATTCACGAATCGGATCGAAATAGCCGAACATCTAGCTGCCAGTGCCGAGGAAAGAGCAGTAAATGTCAGTTCGAATGTAAAAACTCGGAGAAAAACTTGGAGACAGACTGGCTGCTTTAGAAGATGGGAATAGAAGGTATAATGTCAGAATTGAAGGCCTGCCGGAGAATCGAGAAAGTTTAAACCCGTGAAATTCGAACTGAACTTTTTCTAAAATAATCGGGGCGACTTTAAAGCAGAATCTGAGATAGTAGCGCTTATCAGCACGCTGATCAAACACCGCCAGACCCGACCAAGATCTTTTATAGTTCGCTTTGAACGATTATCATTTAAGTTAGAGGTGATGGAACTCCTCAGGAAAAAAGGAAGAATTATATATGAAGATTGCCACATTCGCTCTTCCCTGACTTCTCTCCAGCAACAGCTATCAAACAAACGCCTTCTATAATATTAAACAGCTACGGCAAGCCAATGTCAAATACGGCCTCCTGTATCCGCAAAACTGAAAGTGGAATGGCAGGGTCATTTCTATGTTTTCGCTAGCAAGGAGGAGGCAGAAAATGAGTTAAGAAAGCTGATCCCGGACTATTCTGATACATAATTGTGAGTCATGGCGGTAAATGATAAAGCTAGGATTAATAATCTACTGTCTGATCTATTTGTTTTCAAATACGGGTTTTTATCAGCATATATTCTCATATTCTTATATTATTATTACTTACTTATTACTTATCATTACTTAGTATTACTAGGGCTAAATGTTTATGTTTTATTGTGCTTAATTACGTTTTCCTCCTCTTTTTCTTTTCTAATTATTTCATGTGTACCCTAAATGAGACTGTTCAATATCATACCCTTGGTTTGCTGTTATTGCTATTACTGCATTAAGACTTGTTATGCTTGTTTTGGACACATCTTTAACACCATCACCTGGGTTTATTATCTGGGGATATCATCTTAATGCACTAAAATTGATGAAGATTATATATATATATATATATATATATATATATATATATATATATATATTATATATTAAGTGCAAAATTCTTTTCTTTTTTTTCTTTTTCCTCTTTTAAAGACTATATTGGTAACAGATATCTCTATCTTTTAACCTTAAAGCGCCACTGCATGGGGGCTTGATGTGCTTTGGACGTGCTCTGTCTCTGGGTATGTCAGAGGACTGGGACTGCATGAAGTGGGTTTTAGCCTCACCTGGGGAGGCAAAAAGGGAGGGTGGGGGTTAAGGGGAAGAGAAAGAGAGCAGGCTTGATCTATATCTAATCTATCATCTCAATCTTTATAATTATAACTATCAACGTAATAATAAGCTGCATGGCAACAACTCTTGGGGGAATAGGAAATTAAGACCTAAACTATTTCACTTCCAGTTAAGACTATAATATGACACCAAAAACTCAGAATCAGTGTCTCCATGATGGGACAGTTAACTCGTAAGCTGGAATGTTAAAGGCCTGAATCACGAATTAAAGAGAAAGAAAGTACTTTCTCACCTAACAGGTCTAAATGCTAAAATAGTATTTTTACAGGAAACCCACTTACTAAGTAAGGATCAGTTCCGCTGCAAAAAGACTGGACTGGCCAATGTTCCATTCTAGTTTTACAAAGAAAACTAGAGGGTGGGAATTCTCATACATAGAACAGTACCATTTGTAGCATCAGATGTAGTATTGGATCCTGAAGGAGATATGTGATGGTCATGGGGAGACTTATCTAACTGTAAAATGATTTTGATAAATGTTTATGCACCTAATGTTGATGATAAGGAATTTATACAAAATTTATTTGCATCCATTCCCAATCTGAACACTCATAAACTTATAATGGCTGGGGACTTTAATTGTGTTCTAAATCCACTTTTAGATAAGACTTCCTCCACAGGGGAACGCAACTAACACCGCAAAGAAAGTTTATAACTGATCACAACTTATCAGATCCCTGGAGGTTTTAAACCCAAATTCAAGAACATATTCTTTCTACTCACCAGTACATCATTGCTACTCAAGGATTGATTACTTCTTTATAGATAATAACTTCTTGCCTAAGATTAAATCTTGTAAATACGATGCTATTGTTATTTCAGACCATGCTCATGATCTTGGAGCTGAAATTACTAAGCCCCATACACTCACCCCGAGATGGCGCCTCAATCCGCTTCTATTAGCTGACGAGAATTGTACTGAATTTATATCCAAACAAATTGAATTCTTTCTAGAGACAAATACATCCCCTGAGATCTCTGCAGGAATACTCTGGGAAACTCTTAAGGCCTTCTTAAGAGGACAGATTATCTCATATCTTTCCCACAGAAATAAACCGCAAGAAAGTAGCAGAGATAAAAAGCAAATTACTAAAATAGATGAAGAACATGCCAGACTACCAAGCGAGACTCTACATAAGAGGAGGCAGGCTCTACATTCAGAATTAAACCTCTTGACAACTAAAGAAACCGAACAACTAATTTACAAATCCAGACATCATTATTATGAACATGGAGAGAAAGCTAATAAGCTTTTAGCAACAAATTCACAAGCAAGATGTAGCAACGCAATCTCGTAATTACTAACACTAATGGAGATAAAATCATCGAACACAAAAATATAATGTACACTTTTAGAGACTACTATAAATCCCTATATACTACTGAGTTTAAAGAAGACAATATACAATCTAATGCATTTCTGGATAAATTACAGATACCACAAATTGACGCTATTAGTGTGGAGGAGCTCGATAAACCTCTGTCATTATCAGAATTACTGGATGCTATAAAGTCACTCCAAGGTGGAAAAGCAGCAGGCCCTGATGGCTACCCTGCAGAGTTTTACAAGAAATTCTCCGCTCAGCTAGCTCCCTCCTATTAGCAACATTTACAGAAGCCAGAGATAACCAATCTCTTCCACAAACCTTTCGCCAAGCACTAATCACTGTCTTTCCAAAACAAAATAAGGACTTATTACAATGTGCATCATACAGACCAATTTCACTTCTGAATAACGACGTTAAAATACTCTCTAAAATCATAGCTAGAAGGATGGAGAAAGTGCCCCTCAGTAATATCACAAGACCAAACTGGATTTATTAGGGGCCGACACTTATCTTCAAATCTTCGACGCCTGTTTAATGTAATATACTCACCAACTAAATCAAACACCCCAGAAATATTATTATCATTGGATGCAGAAAAGCATTCGACATGATTGAATGGAAATACCTTTTACTATTTTGGAGAAGTTTGGGTTTGGCCCAACATTTGTGCATGGATTAAATTACTGTATACTAACCCAGAAGCTTCAGTTTGCATCAATAACATTTGCTCAGACTACTTTAAACTAGAACGTGGCACAAGACAAGGATGCCCTTTGTCACCACTGTTGTTTGCAATTGCCATTGAACCACTGGCAATACATTGTCGAAATACTGATCAGATAAAGGGGATTAGCAGAGAAGGACTGGAACAGAAAATCTCATTATATGCAGATGACATGGTACTGTATATATCGGATCCAGAAAATTCTGTGCCTGCAGTCTTAGCAGCACTCACAGAATTTCAAAAGCTCTCTGGTCTCAGAATTAATCTGAATAAAAGTGTACTCTTTCCGTGAATTCAAGCATATAATATTAGATTAGACACCCTTCCTTTTATCATTGCAGAACAGTTTAAATACCTCGTAAACATCACAAGTAAACATAAAGCTCTTTATCAACAAAATTTTCGCCTGTATGGAAAAAATTAAACAAGACTTGCATAGATGGTCAACCCTTCATCTCACACTAGCTGGAAGAATTAACACTGTTAAGATGAATATTCTTCCTAAGCTCCTTTTTATTTCAAAACATACCAATATACATTAATAAATCGTTCTTTAAGCAATTAGATTCAACAATAACCTCATTTATTTGGAATTCTAAACATCCACGCATCAAAAGAGCGACCCTACAAAGACAAAAGGCAGAAGGCGGCATGGCTCTACCTAACTTCCAGTTTTATTACTGGGCAAATATACAGTCGATAAGAACCTGGACACAAATAGAAGAACATACACAGGCATGGACCGCAATAGAAGTAAAATCCTGCAGTACTTCTTTGTATTCCTTGCTTTGTGCTCCAATAAACACACGCTATCGGCAATACACTAATAACCCAATTGTGCTCCACTCACTTAGAATCTGGAACCAATGTAGAAAGCATTTTAAGACGGAGAAGCTTCTTTCTGTGGCACCCTGCAAAAGAACCACCTCTTTCAACCCTCACAAACATATGCAGTTTTAATATCTGGAAAAATTTGGAATTAACTTGCTTAGAGATCTTTATATAGACAACGCCTTTGCATCCTATGAACAATTACATTCCAAATTTAACATTCCAGCTACAAATTTCTTTCACTATCTTCAAATCAGGAACTTTGTTAAACAGAACCTTCCAGATTTTCCTCATCTTGCACCCTCATCCACGCTGGAAAAATTATTGCTCAATTTCAAGGAGTTAGACTCCATCTCTACAATATATAAAATCCTTTTACAATCCCTTCCTTTCAAAGATCCAAGAGGACACTGGGAAAATGACCTCTCAATTAATATATCAGAAAAGGAGTGGAAAGTAGCAATGCAGAGAATTCACTCAAGCTCCATATGCGCAAAGCATACAATTATACAACTCAAAATTATATATCGAGCACATCTGTCTCGACTAAAACTCTCCAAAATGTTTCCAGGGCATGATCCAACCTGCTAACGCTGCAACCAAGCCCCAGCCTCACTAGGTCACATGTTCTGGGCCTGCTCCAAATTAACATTATTCTGGACAAAAATTTTAATTACCTCTCAGACAGTCTTGGACTCACAATCCCTCCTAACCCATTAACAGCTGTGTTTGGGGTTCTTCCAGAGGGTCTTAAAGTGGAGAAAGACAAACAAATTGTGATTGCATTCACTACACTGTTGGCACGCAGACTTATTCTGATAAACTGGAAGAACCCAAACTCTCCTTTTAAGTCAGTGGGAAACTGATGTGTTATATTATTTAAAATTGGAAAAATCAAATACTCAGTTAGAGGATCTGTGCAGACTTTTTTTTAAAACATGGCAGGATCTAATCAGTAATATTTTGAAATGATTTTATAAAGCACAGAGAATTTGTTGATTTAGGTATTTTTAAAAGCCTTAAATTTTACACGCTTTGGCTTGCTCTCTCTCAAGGGTGGGGATCGATCTGTTCTTAATTTTTTTTTTTGTAAAAACTTGATTGCTATGTATTGATTGTAATAAAATTAATAAATAAATAAAAAAAAAAATAAGCACTCAACCTAAGCCAGACTAAGTAGCTGATTAACAACAAACAAATACATAATTTGACATTTTGAACTTGTTAATCAATGTATACAAGACACTTGTGCCTTTTTATCCTCCATGAAGATGGAAATGCAAAAAGGAAGGGATTAACAGCAACAGCAACTTCCCTGATAAACAAAAACTAAATGTCCTGGAAAAAAACATGAAGTATACATCAAATTCAAAAAACAAGAAATAATGTTATCCAAACAACAAACTGTTTTGTGGTGTATTCTTAAAACTTGAACATAAATATATTCATCACCAATTAATCTGTGCTGAGAAGCTTGCTGCTTAGGTTCTGCACTCTGGGAGATTTCGTATTTCCCTCCAGTTTCATAAAAAATTTTTTGGAAAACTTCAAAAGTGGATTTTAACTCTTTAGAGTATCTAAGATGTATTGTATACATTAGACCAAACAACATTGCACAAGCTGCTGCAACAGCCTGTAGTCCATTTAGCACCTCTACATCTTCAATAACAATGCCAACTTCTTTAGGCATGTGAAAGAGTCCTTCACCCACTTTACGGATGACACATATGGCCTTTGTGAGTGTCTTCATTTCTTTTTCAGCATCATCTCCTACAAGAAAAAGATAAAGATGCACAAATACTAATCCATTACAATATTGTGAACTTCGACATAGATAAATAAACCCTAGAAATCATTAAAGCATTGAATATTAATGTCTTAGTGTCATATAACAAGTATGTCTGAACAATAAAGCAGTATATCTTGCACAAGTGACTATACAGAATATTTCATCAGAATTGGGACTAAACATACTGTGAAATTTAGTAGAGGAAAAAACAAATCTATGTTAATAAACAAATAAATAGCATAAATAAATAAGGGTAAATTGTATACTAAGCCTTACCAAATATTCTTTGATCAGATCTTTGTCATCCTCACCAAGATAAATAATAAGGGACCTCAGCATGCACTGTCTTCTGATGTTAGTGTCATTTTTCAGGATGCAAAAGTACACATCTATATAATAAAAGCCCAGCGTGGTGTCCGTGTTCGCGTTCCTTTTGGCTGTATAGCGCTCCGTAGAAAAGCCCCAGTCCATCCCCTCTCAGAATTCCTGCTTACCCGCTCCGCTTCTTTCCCTTTGCTTTGATTTTTCCTGTTCCCGAAAATCTTTTCAAAACAAAAGTAAAGAAATAGACAGAGCGTCACATTAACGTCTTCCACCCTCTGCCTATTAAATCTATAATAATAAAAGGCAAAGCCCTCACTGACTCACTCACTCACTTACTCATCACAAATTCTCTAACTTCCCATGTAGGTAGAAAGCTGAAATTTGGCAGGCTTATTCTTTACAGCATACTTACAAAAGTTAAGCAGGTTTAATTTCGAAATGCTACATGTAACGGTCATAACGGTCGACAACGTCCGCCATGTTGAACTTTCTTATTTCTTTGAACTCCGCCATGTTGAACTTTCTTATTTATGGCCCCATCTTCACGAAATTTGGTAGGCGGCTTCCCTGCGCTAACTAAAACCGCTGTACTTACTTATTTCGATGGTATGACGCCACTGTCGGCCGCCATATAGAACTTTCCAACGTCACCAATTTTCAAACTTCCCGTGTAGGTAGAAGGCTAACCCCATCTTCACGAATTTGGTGGGTGGCTTCCCGCGCTAACCAAACCGATGTATGCGTACTTATTTCGGTGGTATGACGTCACTGTCAGCCGCCATATTGAATTTTCCAAATGTCACTAATTCTCCAACTTCCCGTGTAGGTAGAAGGCTGAAATTTGGCAGGCCCATTCCTTACAGCTTACTTACAAAAGTTAAGCAGGTTTCATTTTGAAATTCTACGCGTATGGTCATAACGGTCAACAATGTCCACCATATTGAACTTTCTTATTCATAGCCCCATCTTCACGAAATTTGGTAGGCGGCTTCCCTGCGCTAACCGAAACCAATGTACATACTTATTTCGGTGGTATAATGCCACTGTTGGCCGCCATATTGAACTTTTAACGGAAACCGCATGTCCGTACTTATTTCTTTGGTATGACACCACTGTTGGCCGCCATATTGAACTTTCCAACGTCACTAATTCTCCAACTTCCCGTGTAGGTAGAAGGCTGAAATTTGCCAGGCTCATTCCTTACAGCTTACTTACAACAGTTAAGCAGGTTTCATTTCAAAATTCTACGCGTAACGGTCATAACGGTCAACAACGTCCACCATGTTGAACTTTCTTATTTACGGCCCCATCTTCACGAAATTTGGTAGGTGGCTTCCTGAGCTAACGAAACCAATAGTACGTATATAATTCAGTGGTATGACGCCACTGTCAGCTGCTATATTGAACTTTTCAAGTCTTTGTTACTTATGGGCCCATCTTCAAGAAATTTGGTACACGGGTTCCCAACGCTAACTGAATCCTACTTACGTATATATATACATCCATAGTTTGTAGCTCGGTTGCGCGGTGAGGCGTGGGTCTTCCATCCCAACGCCTCCCACGTTGTTGGCTGCCTGCCTATATAAGACCGTCCGCCGCCCGTCTCTACATTCCCTTCCTTGCTTCGCCACGGGATTCACGTCTGCCTACTGATAACTACAGCCTTTTGGTTTAATCCACGGGTTCTCCACTGTTTTATTGTTTGTTTATTACAATTATAGTTATTGTGTAGGTATTTTACACTTACTTTACATTGCTCAGGTACCCATTTCCTTTATCATTCCAACCCCATTACCATGTCTATCGAGATGATCATATTGCACGGCCATATCAGGCTCACTCTTGATATCGGATGAACATTGTGTCTTATGTATTGAATGACTGGGACAGGTTCAAGGTGTGGACTGATGATGGTACAGGAGATAATTATAAAACATAGGAGCACTATAAGAGAGAAATGCTTAAGCCTTCACCTATGCATCTGCATGTGAGTTGATGGCTGCCGCTGAATTGTTGGTTGTCGCTTTCAAGTGTAAATGGCCAAATATTTTACACCTTTGGACACCCGCCAATGCCTCTTAAACATCTTAGATTCACAGGTGACGATTTCAGTAGTGGACACTTTGATGTTTATGAATGTTTAAACTCTCAAAAGCTGGATGTAAAGTTATTGATGAAACCGGTTGTATGCTTACACGCTTGACAGATGCCGAATGTCTCTTCAACACAAGTCCTACAAATACTGTTGTAATTGAAACAAACCATGAAACTCAAACCGATTATGACAGCAGCAATCCAAGCTGTGAGATTTGAAACAAGATTACTGTTCACATGGCCAATTGTACGTTACATGCTCAAGAGTAAGCTCAACGCACAGCTTGGTCATATTACAACCGGAGGGCCAAACTCACAATGTGGTATACAAAGATATCCTTAAATAATTATTGGTATATTTTCCCTCAGTTTAAAAAGGTTTAATTTTCTTCTTAATAAAAATTGTAAGGCAGTACTTCGCTGCTGCAAGCACGGTATTTTGCTAGTAATCAATAAAATGAAATAAAAAAATCACGAAAGAAACAGAAACCACAACCTACCCTTACAGCGTCCACCGCGCTTCTGGCATTACAGCCAAACACGTGGTGTATGCAGGTTATGAGGTGTGACGCTAATTAACGCCCGTACTACAACAGATTATATTGTTCATATACTATTAACTATTTACAGAGATCAACTCTTTTGGGGAAGTTCATAACAAAAAAAAAAATGTAATTATAAATAACATGTGCATTTGACTATTTCGAGCCCCGCGTCCGAAGTTGGATGATTCCCTGGTCACCAATTCGTGTGTTTCACTATGCCCACTATGCCTTCCGTCTTCAGCTACCCATGTGCACTTGTATGGAGGAGACCTTACGGAACAATGCCGAAACGAAACGCAACTAAACCTGCTGCTGCGAGAGAGGACACATTACAGCGTGATTACGAAGCAAAGAGGCAAAGGCGTGACAGTTGCTCTCAAGAAACGGACACTCAGCATTCACACAGATTAGCTCAATGACGCGTCTCTGCCGCACAATGAAAGGCAACTGAAACCCCTACAGAGAGAGAAGACAGATTACGCCGTGATTGCGAAAGAAACAGGCAAAAGCGTGCCAATGAGACACCCGACGAGAGGTCTTTACGATTGAGTCCTTCAACTGTGGTCATCCAACGCACAGCTAGCGCGCGCCAAGTTGCTAGTTTATTAATACTCACTGACCCAGAAATTTATGACAAACAAAAAAAAAAGAAAAGAAAACAAATCATTTGGGCTAAATTTTTGCCAAAGAATTCAAGATCACTGCCTCAATGTAATTCACAAATGTGATGTACCTGATCTATGGCTTGAATGAAACTGACAATCTTATAGCAGGCAGCTCCTCCTTTGTGTCTGATGATGCTCTTCAGTTTATTGGTATATTTGTCCAGCTGTACAAGAAATTTGGACTGGAGAGGGATTGTAGCAATAAGCTGGAACTCAGCTTTAATCTTAGAGGAAAAAGATTAAAAAGTTAAAGAAATGAACTAACCAGAAATTTCAAATATTGTAAGATAAAACACGTCTTAGGAAAAACTAACATACCTCATTCCCTTTGAAAGTGCAGGCCATCGCTTTCACATTCTAAAGTAGACATCAGAGTCACATCAGCTATTACTGAACATTTGCAATTATTGTTTACTCAACATAAATGTTTTATGTTATTGTTACTATACCCTGATACCAACAGCAATACAGTCATTCTGGTGCATGTTCAGTCCAAATTGCCTGTGTATATTTATTTACCTAGTTATTTATATTTTACCTAGTTATGTTTTTAATCATTTAAAGAACTTCTGTAAGAAGCCAAATTTCCCCCTGGGACAAATACATTTCTGTCTGTCTATACTCATAATGACCTGATGAACTTATAAATGTATTTCTGGATTACTGGACTGATATCATCTCTTTTAATACTTTTTGCATAATCAATTTATATAAAACAAATAATTTTAACAAAAATAAATTTTGATTACATTAGAATGACCAAGGCAATATATATGCCCATTATTTTATTAAATTATTGTAATTTAATAATATCAGTACTATATCTAGTGTGATAATAATACGCCAAAGACATTATGAAGGTCTGGGGCAGCCATCCGTATATTGTTTTTCCCAGCTGCAACAGTTTGTTTTTGAAGCATGATGTGCATAGAACAGAGCCCACAACAGAACTGGCTATACTAGCCCAAGTTGGAGGCTTTAAAGGTCTGGAGAGGAACTGATGTCAGCAAAGGGCGGAACCAGAAGTGATGTCATCAAAGGGGCCGGCTTCAAAAGTGACGTCTTCTGAGGTGCCGGAACCTTGCAGGATTTCCTGGGAAAGGTATGTAGGGAACTGAGAAAGACAATCAGCGCACTCTGCCACCCCCTGGTCAGATGTTTCATTACACTTACTCAGACCCTTTAGCTGCCTCCTACTGCACGCGGTGTGACACTGGTTAATACTTAAAACCTGGGTTTGCAGTGTGCCTCTACACAATGGTACTACATACGGACATTTTTCAGTTTCAGCTGCTGACACATCACATTCTGATCGTTAAGAGGGCAACCCCATTAACCTCAAACAACTCTTGATACAGAATATGCATATCAGTGTTCCAGATATTCAAACAGGGATACCCTAATGTCACCATGCTCAAAGAAAACATTGCTTGTAATCACGAGGGTGAAAAACAAGCCGCCACAACAGCCCCGGTTAACACTGTATACAGGTAGTCCTATACGCCTTAAATGGAGTAGGATAACACCAAAATGACGGGGCATTTTGATTCAGTCTAGATAAAAAACTGCATTTTTAACATTATGGCACATAACATAAATAACAATGATGATTAGTTACGTTAAATCTTCACAAAAACTCATTAGAATGTGTTTCTTAACTTGAAAGTTGAACTCTCAAAAACCAGGGTGCTACAGCAAACTTTAAACTAATTCATATTTTGCTCATGTCAGTCCAAAAACAAATGAGGCAATTGCAACGATTAAATAAGAAATAAAAGATCATGATATGTTATCATTTAAACCAAGCTATTTCTGCATACATTACAAGACTATTTCACATTAATGGCGTCGCGGAGATAATTTTCTGTAGTTAAACCTTTACTTGCATGTTCTGTGGATGTAAACTATAAATCTGGTTTTTTGAAAGGATATTAAACACAAATTAAATATTAAATCATTGATTTTGTTCATAAGTTAAAAATGGTACACAAAAAGTACTTACAGACTTAGCTCTTTTTTTCCACTGCTTTCATAATTTTTTTACATTAAATTCTTAGTTTGATGTTTTGTTTATATACAGCGCCTATTTATTTCTTACACAATTGGTTAGTACTTTAATAGTATCATTTAAACCAAGCTATTTCTGCATATATTTCACGTTAATGGCGTTGCTGAGATAATTTTCTGTAGTTAAACCTTTACTTATATCACAGCTCTACTTAGTGAATACCAAATATTCACAACTGCAGGGAAAAACAAACAAATACAAATCTTAAAGGATTTTGAACTTTATAGCACTCCAAATAATCGTACAATGTTCAAACTCTACGACGCCTTAAAGTCAGAACTTAAAATATAATGGCGGCAGTCGCTGCACAGTTGTTCTTGAACTCTCACGATATGAGACTATTAAGGCCAGACATACTATGTACTGCGCAGGCATCAGAAAACTTTCAAAGTGATTTTTTGCATTAGACTAAATAGAAGAAGTTACACTAAGCAACAGCAAGGTTTTTCAATTTGAAGGCAAAAAAATTACGTTAGGTGAACAAACATATTAATATAGTTCATTACAACTACTAAAATTACCTTAAATCAAAAAGAGCCCTTTTTCTCTTTTTACAGTGAGGAAACAACGGTTTCCGACACAGACTGCTCGATTTTTCAAAGACATCTAGACTTTATGATATACTAGGCATTTTATTTTATGCCTTTTAATATATGGTATTCACTTCCAGGTGCCCCAGACCCTTTATCTTAGGCTTTTGTCACTTTACACACCATTTTCTCCATTTGCATGTGTATGCTGATACAACCCTCCCATAAATGTAAATGCTTTCAATTATTTTTTAACACTAGAATTCCTGAAGCCTTTGAAAAAACTCAGAATCCTGGCCCACCTTAAATCCCCTTGCACCTCTACCATCAACGTCTTTTGTTTTGTAAATGCGTTGATCAGCACAAGCAACCTGCTATCCCAACCTTGATGGAGTTCAGCTCACAGGCAAAAAGTTCTTCCAGCTCAAGCCAAGGCTCCTATTCTGCAAGTGATGTGCCTGGAGTTGTATAGGGTAAATAATACAGTATATTGTTATTTGGAATACATGCATTTTATGTGTGTTCCGTGTCTACAAAAATCGTGGTAAGTGTAGGTTGAAAGGAAATTCGAGAAATGCAAGAAATTTTGAACACATACTTAAAGCAGAAAGTTTTTCCATTTTATACTAATAATGATGAGATGTGTATAATTTGTGAAGACTTTAGTCCAAATATTAAATAAACACGTGTGCTTTTATTCAAGAATATAACCAAAGAATAAAAAAACATTTGATTTACATGTGGCTGTCAATGAGTTAAAAACTCAAGCTCAAATGTCAATCGACAGGGAATTTGCATGTATTCTTGAATTTTGCCTTATAACCTACAGTTCTTAGGGTCGAGACCTGGCACTCTGTGTTTTGAGTAGTGTGCTGCTATTATTATTTCTACAATATAGTAAAAATATATAATATACGTAGACTTTTTACTACCATTTAGCTTATTATTTAAAAAATAGTTTTCACAAATCTTGAGTCCTAACCTTTGGAATGTAATGAAGAAGCGAGAACACAGATTAAGGGTTGGGGAATTCATATAATGCTGGTAGGTTACTAGCCATCTCTTTGGACTGTTACAATGGCCAAATAAAAAAAAAGTCTACATTTAACAATCAAGTAGAGTTTCACAGGACTTTTATGGAGTAAATGCAGAAAGTGAAGTCAACAGTGAAAATGAGAGTAACGCTGATGGAAGATAGAATCAGGAGCGTAAATGAGTCGGAAGTAAAGTCATCAGGTAAGGTCTTGGTAGTTGTAAGGGATCCGGAAGTAGGTTTGTTTATGAGCGCCGGAGCTCAAAAGGTACGCTCTTTAACTGTCTATTTTCTGTTGAAGAAGAGAGAAAGACATTAGTACTTCATTTCAAACCCCATATTTTTTGTTCTTTCATGCTCAGTCGGGCCCGTTGGCTGACCCCTATTTGTGTGTGACACCTTCTAATTTTTTTGGATTTAAATGAATGAGGACTGCATTTTAATGCTATCAAATAATTTGTAGGAAAGTAAAAATAAAAAAAAACACTGGGCTTTTAGAACAATTTTCAAGAAGTATAGATAAGGAGACTTTCTGCTCCATAATTTGTACAATGCTCAACATTGTTTTATTTATTATATGTACACTCAGTAAAATGCGAGAAAAGAAATGGAAAAGTTCTTAGAGTAATGCTGATCAAATATTTACTGGGACAGGCACTGTGAAAGAATTCTAAGCTCCTGTTAATTATAGGAGAGCAACTTGGTGGTACTGTACTATGCTTAACTATTCGTTGCTGTGTATTCCTTGATGTTACAAAAGATTCAGCATCTATTTATTAATATGCTGTGATTATATGGTCATGTGAGTATGTTCATGCATGTGTGTTATGTGATGGACAGCCATCCTGCACAACTCCCTAATTTCCTGCCTTTTTTCTTGAGTAAGAATGACAAATAGAAAGACAATCTGCATTCAGTTCCTTCACAAGTATTTGGACTATCCTCTTCACTGTTTTGAGCCATTATTTATAGTATTTATTATTTATTAAGAATGAAATTGTACAGTGATTAAAGTTAACTTGTCTGCAAAGCAAATCATTACTAATGTTCTTTCTCCATTTCTTGCCAAAAATATGTTTTCACAAATAGTAAGGTTTGGAAAGACATTTGATGCCGTGATTTGCAATAATGAGCCAGAAAACTTCTCACAGTGACACGAGACGTTAATGTACTGAAAGGATATTAAACACAAATTAAATATTAAATCATTGATTTTGTTCATGAGTTAAAAATGGTACACAAAAAGTACATACCATGACTCCCATCATCATACAGACTTAGCTCTTTTTTTCCCACTGCTTTCATATTTTTTTTTAAATTAAATTCTTTAGTTTGATGTTTTGTTAATATACAGCGCCTATTTTTTTCTTACACAATTGGTTATTACTTTAATTCTTATGAATGTACTTAGATACATCTTTGGATGCGCTGCGACACATCATCAGTGATGTTTCCTGAGATCATCGGGTGTTTCGGGTCTCACAACATCAGACACCCTCTCTCAGGTGACCCAGACGGGTTGATCACGCCCCCAACTTGTGTCCCAGCAGCACTGGCCCACTTTGCGGACCTCTTGATCCAAATCCACCACGAAGCTCTTTCTGCGGCTTCTGTGATGGACTTAATGGCTCGCCTCTTTGCAGCTCCTGTGATTCCAAGCCTGGCAAAGATCTTACACAGGGATCGAGCGGCAAAGCCTCTGCACCCTACTTCTATGGGCTCACAGCAAGCCTTCCAGCCCTTCCTTTGGCAGTCCTCAATGAGCTCCTGGTACTTGAGCCGCTTACGCTCATTTGCCTCTTCCATGCGGTCCTCCCATGGGACTGTCAGTTCCAACAAAAGGACTTGCTTGGACGATGCAGATGTTAAAACTATATCGGGTCTCAATGAGGTTGATGTTACAAATTCCGGGAACTTGAGCTGCCTGCCCAGGTCAACCCGCAGCTCCCAGTCCGCTGAAGATGAAAGGAGGCTGGTTGATTTTTGCTTTGCTTGCTCCTGCTCACCAGCCCTTATGAAGGCAATTCTTCTCTGGCTGATAATAAATAATTGTAATCCACACAATTGTAATTACACAAGAGTAAAGATTTATTTGAAAACTAGCAAAATAGCCGCGTCGCATGGAGAAGTAGTCTGTTAAAGAAGTTATGAAAAGAAAAGGAAACATTTTAAAAATACGTAACATGATTGTCAATGTATTTGTTTTGTCACTGTTATGAGTGTTGCTGTCATATATATATATATATATACAGTACTAGTAAAATACCAGCAGCAGAGGAGAGTAGTGTGTTGAAGAAGCAATGAAAAGAAAAGGAAACATTTTGAAAATAAGCGTAACATGATTGTCAATGTAATTGTTTTGTCACTGTTGTGAGTGATGAGTGTTGCTGTCATCATATATATATATATATATATATATATATTTACACACACACATAAACATATATATATACATATCTATACATATACACATATATACACATACACATATATACATATACATACACACACATATATATATATACATACACACACACATATATAAACATATATATACATATACATACATATCTACATATATACACACACAGCTATTTCGTATCAGTGCAATACGCTGCTTGTTAAAACAGATAACTCCGCCTTACGCAGCAAGTCTGCGTGGATATTATGAACTATCAGATTTGTTCAAGTTCTATTTAAATTTTAAATAGAAGGAATTTTCATTTAGTCGACAGAAATATCTTTGGTAGGAATGGTAAAACAGACAGGAATATTATTCGTGAATAAATCAACTCAAACCTTAAATAACTTAAAAGAACAAACATTCAAATTTCTTTACTCTTATGTAAATTTATATAAAAATAAACTTAGATTTTAAATATCCCAAAAGATTCTGCTCTCCATAAAAATATATCCTTTCAAAATTATACAAATTCAAATATGAACATGCTGCATAACAAAACCTGGAAATATAAATAAAATGTGTTCCTTTCAGCAATAACAAATCAAATCATTAAGTTGTCTTTGCTCATATGTCATTTTAGAGCTGGACGCCTGGCATCTATTTTGGCAACAGGTTCGTTTATGTTTGGTGTGAGGTTCTGTGTTGTGGAGATTCTCAGGATGGATTGCAGGTGCTCATCAGTGAGGCGACTCCTGTGTGCTGTTTTGTTATTCTTTATCACTGAGAAGAGGCTTCTCACACAGATATGTGCTACCAAACATGCACAAGGTTCGAGCCGCATGTAGACGGACTTTTTTTGTTCTTCAAAGTCACCAAAGCGCCCGTGCAAACTCAGTGCGCCAGGTTTATCAGCAAAGTGCGATTTGGGAACACCGTAGTGACGACTTGGTTTAACATTACTTGGCAACAGGGAAAGTTGCACTGGTGCATTTGTGTCTCCCATAAAAGCAACTTCACTTGAAATCACTTTGTGATTGTGCACGGGTAAAACGTCCGCTGGTGTCAGATTCTTATTTAATTCTTCTGCTTTCTGTATCTTCTGCATTGCATTCAGGTCTTTCAGCCTCACTGATGAGCACCTGCAATCCATCCTGAGAATCTCCACAACACAGAACTCCCTGATGTTTTGTCTCATAGTGCCGCCTTAGATTAAATTCTGTAATTACAGCCACATTAGCTCCACAAATGAGACACACGGGTTCAGTAAACATATACTCAGCCTCCCATCGGTTTTAAAGGCTCTATTTTCAGAATCAACTTTTCTCTTCAGCATCGGTGAGCTAGCTTCGCAATAACTTGCAGCATCATAAGCTAGACTTGATAAACGCGTAAGTGTACGGCAAGGCAGCTGAAGCGCTGCATTATGGGATCTGTAGTTTATTGTGTTACCAGCGCTCTATACCCGGCCATTAATAACAATAATACAGTATATAAAATGATCTCGGGCTGATATAATTACACCCGGGCGGATGTGGCCATGCCCTTGAGTTTGACACATATGGACTAAATAGAAGGAAAAGATATATTTTTCAAATGTGATCGCGCAATTCAGATAGAGTTGACGCCAAGCACTACAGCCTGCATGCCTCAATAAGTCATCCTCCCTCGCTCTTACTTTTTACCGCTCATCTAATGAATACACTGAGTATGGCTTTACCAAAACAATCATTGATGGCTAATAAAGTATCCATTATTCGAGTATGTAGATCGGGATATATATATATATATATATATACCCGCGCATCGCAGCGAGAAGTAGTGTGTTAAAAAGCTAGAAAAGAAAAGGGAACATTTTAAAAATAACGAACATGACTGTCAATATACAGTATTTGTTTTGTGAGTGTTACTGAGTGTTGCTGTCATCAATGATTTGATTATCATTATTTCTTTCAATCAGGTTCGTATTTGTAGGATGTGTTGTGTTCAAGTTACATTCGCGGTTTGTCAATCGCTGTAAAGATGACAGGTTTCATTCATCAATTCGTTTCTTACTGCATCAATAAACAGCTCGTCTTCTTCTTTATCCGAGACCTGACACACTGCATGCACGGGTTTTTACACTGTCTTCCTTTAGCGGACATTGACTTTTTCCACCGCGTGCTTTGTTTCCACAGTAGCTGCATTTATGAATATGCTTGTATGTATCAGACGCTTCATATTTTTGCTGCCTTTTCAATTGTGTAATTCGGTTTTGTTCAACGCTTTGGAACTGTTGCTTTTTATCTGTGCACGCGCCAGTTCACGTGAGCCGCCGTGTACATGCATCGAAGGTTCCCAGCTGTGCTGGTGCCATCTCGCGCTGCGTCCATGGCTGTATTTAATGTTACCTTAGTCCTGGCACTTAAAACTTCTCTCGCAGTTTCACTGAGTTTGTGCCAAACACCACCCTGACCATCTCATCTTCCTCTGCATAAGCACAGTCCTTAACCCGTGAATATTTAGTGGGAGTTTGCTATTGGATTGCCGCTGACGGACGGCCTTATATGGGCAGGCACTAAATTACAAACGCAGCAGCAGCCTGTCTATGAACTTAATTTAAAGTGTAGGTTTACATCGTGCTTTGTTTCCGAAGTAGCAGAACTCATCAATATGGTTGTATATGTCACCGCCGCTTCTTATTGTTTAGCTGCCTTCTCAATTATATAATGCATGTTCTTCTTCAGCGCTTTTGAGGTCTTCCTGGTTTTCTATGTACTGCGTGATTACGTGAGGCGTGATGATGTCACACGGAAACTCCTCCCCACTGCTTCAAGCTCATCTCCATTACAGTAAATGGAGAAAAACTGCTTCCAGTTATGACCATTACGCGAGAATTTCGAAATGAAACCTGCCCAACTTTTGTAAGGAAGCTGTAAGGAATGAACCTGCCAAATTTCAGCCTTCCACCCACACGGGAAGTTGGAGAATTAGTGATGAGTCAGTGAGTGAGTGAGTGAGGGCTTTGCCTTTTATTAGTATAGATATATATATATATATATATATATATATATATATATACTACTAGAAATACCAGGCTTCAAGAGAGAAGTAGTGTGTTAAAGAAGCAATGAAAAGAAAAGGAAACATTTTGAAAATAACGTAACATGATTGTCAATGTAATTGTTTTGTCACTGTTGTGAGTGATGAGTGTTGTTGTCATATATGTATATATATATACATATATATATATATATACATGTATATATATTTATTTATTTACACACACACACATAAAATATATATATATATATACATCTATACATACATAAACATATATACATACACATATATATATCTACACTAGTAAATACTCCAGAAGATGGAGAAGTAGTGTGTTAAAGAAGCAATGAAAAAGAAAAGGAAACATTTTGAAAATAACGTAACATGATTGTCAATGTAATTGTTTTGTCACTGTTGTGAGTGATGAGTGTTGTTGTCATATATATATATATATATATATATATATATTTACACACACACATAAATACATACACACATACATATATATACACACACACACATATATACACAAATACATATATATATATATACACACACACACACACACACATATATAACATATATATACATATACATACATATCTACATATATACACACACAGCTATTTCAGTATCAGTGCAATAAGCTGCTTGTTAAAATGGATGACTCCCGCTCTTACGCGTAAGTCTGTGGATATTATGAACTATCGGATTTGTTCAAGTTCTATTTAAATTTTAAATAGAAGGAATTTTTATTTAGTCGACAGAAATATCTTTGGTAGGAATGGTAAAAACAGACAGGAATATTTTATCGTGAATAAACCAACTCAAACCTTAAACAACTTATAATATTTTGCTCTCCATAAAAAATATATCCTGTCTAAATTATACAAGTTAGAAATAAAGTAAGCGTTAAAAGAACAAACATTCAAATTTCTTTTACTCTTATGTAATTTTATATAAAAATAAACTTAGATTTTAAATATCCCTAAAAGATTTTTGCTCTCCATAAAAAATATCCTGTCAAAATTATACAAATTCAAATATGAACATGCTGCATAACAAAACCTGGAAATATAAATAAAATGTGTTCCTTTCAGCAATAAATAAATCAAATCATTCAGTTGTCTTTGCTCATGTGTCATTTTAGAGCTGGACGCCTGGCATCTTTTTTTGGCCACAGGTTCGTTTCTGTTTGGTATGAGGTTCTGTGTTGTGGAGATTCTCAGGATGGACTGCAGGTGCTCATCAGTGAGGCGACTCCTGTGTGCTGTTTTGTTAGTCTTTATCACTGAGAAGAGCTTCTCACACAGATATAAAGCTACCAAACATGCACAAGGTTCGAGCCACATGTAGACGGACTTTTTGTTCTTCAAAGTCACCAAAGCGCCCGTGCAAACTTAGTGCGAAAAGCGCTCAGTTTATCAGCAAAGCGCGATTTGGGAACACCGTAGAGACGACTTGGTTTACACATTACTTGGCAACAGGGAAAGTGGGGCAAGGTGAACTGGTGCATTTGTGTCTCCCATAAAAGCAGCTTCACTTGAAATCACTTTGTGATTGTGCACGGTTAAACGTCCGCTCTCGTGTCAGATTCTTATTTAATTATGCTGCTTTCTGTATCTTCTGAACTGCATTCAGGTTACCCTGATGTTTTCTCTCGTAGTGTCGCCTTTAGATTAAATTCTGTAATTACAGCCACATTAGCTCCACAAATGAGACACACGGGTTCAGTAAACATATACTCAGCCTCCCATCGGTTTTTAAAGGCTCTATTTTCAGAATCAACTTTTCTCTTCAGCATCGTGTGAGATAGCTTCGCAATAACTTGCAGCGTCATAAGGTAGACTTGATTGCGTACGTAACTGCAGCGGCAAGGCTGAAGCGCTGCATTATGGGATCTGTAGTTTATTGTGTTACCAGCGCTTCATATACCCGGGCTTTAATAACAATAATACAGTATATAAAATGATCTCGCGGCGGATATAATTACACGCCGGGCCGGATGTGGCCTGCTGCCCTTTGAGTTTGACACATATGGACTAAATAGAACTTGAAAAGATATATTTTTTCAAATGTGATCGCGGAATTCAGATAGAGTTGAAGCGCACTACACCCTGCAACCTCACCCTCGCTCTTACTTTTTTACCGTTCATCTAATGAATACACTGAGTATGGCTTTACCAAAACAATCATTGATGGCGAATAAAGTATCCATTATTCGAGTATGTAGATCGGGATATATATATATATATACATATAAATATATACCCGTACGCAGCGAGAAGTAGTGTGTTAAAAAAGCTAGAAAAGAAAAGGGAACATTTTAAAATAACGTAACATGACTGTTAATATACAGTATTTGTTTTGTGAGTGTTACTGAGTGTTGCTGTCATCAAGGATTTGATTATCATTATTTCTTTCAATCAGGTTCGTATTTGTAAGATGTGTTGTGTTCAAGTTACATTCCGCGGTTTGTCAATCGCTGTAAAGATGACAGGTTTCATTCATCGATTTGTTTCTTACTGCATCAATAAACAGCTCGTCTTCTTCTTTATCTGAGACCGAAAACTGTCGGTTTTTTTAAAATGTTTTTGGGTTCTTTTTCCCCGCTTTGCCGGACATTTTTAAATTTTTTTTTCCCCAACCCCGTGTGGTTTTTTTTTCGCCAAGGTTTTTTTTGGGCCCGGATTTTATGGAATATGGGCCCGTTGGGGATCG